>NW_026990864.1:0-37377 GCF_036250125.1 Pseudopipra pipra
TATGATGAGCTCATGTAACGGTAACTCCTGAAGCTAAAAGGATGGCAGTGTTTAGTAGAGGTACTTCTATTGGATTGAGGGGTTTGATTCCCATAGGGGGTCATTGCCCTCCGAGTTCTGGGGTGGGGACTAAGCTAGAGTGAAAGAATGCTCAGAAGAATCCTAGAAAGAAGAAGGCTTCGGAGGTAATGAATAGAATTATTCCGTAGCGTAAGCCTTTTTGGACTGTTAGAGTATGGTGACCTTGGAATGTGCTTTCTCGTACGATATCACGCCATCATTGAATTATTACTAAAATTATGGAAAGCAGGCCTAGGAGTAAGAGTTGCATGGAATTGTGATGGAATCATATGGCCAATCCGGAGGTAGTAAGGAGAGCGGCCGCAGCTCCGAAATGGGTCAGGGGCTTGGGTCTACTATATGGAAGGAGTGGGCTTGGTGTGTCATTAAAGGTTAAATGTTTTCTTGTAAGTAAAGGCTTAGTAGTAGTACAAAGACATAGGCTTGGATTATTGCTACGGCTACTTCTAAAATTGTTAGGAGAAGGAGAATAGCTGTGGTTAAGAGGGATACTGCAGGTATAATGGGAAGGAGGACAGCAGTGGCTGTAGAAATGAGTTGGATAAGTAGATGTCCTGCTGTGAGGTTGGCTGTAAGGCGGACTCCTAAGGCAAGTGGACGAATGAGAAGGCTTGTTGTTTCGATTATGATAAGGGCAGGGATTAGGGGTGTTGGGGTACCTTCTGGCAAGAGGTGTCCTAGGGAAGCTGAGGGTTGGTTTCGTAGGCCTGTTAATAGTGTAGCAAGTCATAGGGGAAGGCAAGGGCTAGGTTTATTGATAGTTGAGTAGTAGGTGTGAATGTGTAGGGTAAAAGGCCTAATAGGTTGATTATTAATAGTATGATTATGAGTGATGATAAGATTAGGGCTCATTTGTGGCCTTTTTTGTTTAATGGGGTTATCAGTTGTTTTGTAATTAGGTGGAAGAATCAGAGTTGAAGCGTTGAAAGACGATTTGTAACTCATCGGTTGCCAGGGGAGGGAAGCAAGAGAGTTGGGAACAATAGAGAGATCAGAATAAGGGGGATTCCTAGAAGTGTTGGGCTTATAAATTGGTCGAAGAAGCTTAGGTTCATGGTCAGTCTCAAGGGTAAGTTTTTATAGTGGATAATGTTTTGTTGGATGGCGAGTTGGTTGGAGTAAATAATAAAAGTTTAGGTTGAAGGATGAGGGAAAAAGTGAGTCATGAAGTAAGTATAATAAAGAGTCAGGGCGCTGGGTTTAGCTGAGGCATGTCATTAAGGAGGATGGGTAGTCCTCTTTCTCTAGCTTAAAAGGCTAGTGCTGGTTCATAGCTTCTTAATGATTAGGATGTTAGAAGTGAAGATCAGTTTTCGAAGTCTGTTAGAGGAGCTGATTCCACTACAATGGGTATGAAGCTGTGATTGGCTCCACAGATTTCTGAGCATTGGCCGTAGAAGATTCCAGGGCGGGTTGTGATGAAGGAAGTTTGATTTAGTCGTCCTGGAATTGCATCGGTTTTTACACCAAGGCTGGGCACGGCTCATGAGTGGAGGACATCATCAGCTGTGACGATAACTCGGATTGGGGATTCTATTGGGATAACAATGCGGTTATCAACTTCTAGGAGGCGGAAGTGACCAAGTGGTAGGTCTGTGGTTGGTAACATGTAAGAGTCAAAGGATAAATCTTTGAAGTCTGTGTATTCATAGGATCAATATCATTGATGACCAATGGCTTTAAGGGTAAGGTCGGGTTCGTCGATTTCGTCTATTATGTAGAGGATTTGAAGGGATGGAGGGCTAGTATAATTAGGACGATGGCAGGTAGAATTGTTCAGACAAGTTCTACTTCTTGTGCGTCGACGGTGTTAGAGGATAGTTTTTCTATGAGTATAAGAGCTAGGAGGTATAGAACTAGGCTACAGATGGCTAGAGCAACTATTAGGGCATGATCATGAAATTCGATGAGTTCTTCTATAATAGGGGATGAAGCGTCTTGAAAACCAAGTTGAGAGTGGTTGGCCATAATGTGGAAGGTGGGATGTACTGGGTTTTCACCTGTGATTTAGTCTTGACAAGACTATGTAATTATTTTACTAACAACCCATAAGAAAGAAGCATGAGTGGTTAGATGCGGTTGGCTTGAAACCAGCTTATGAGGGTTCGATTCCTTCCTTTCTTGTACTTGAACAAAAGCTGGTTCTTCGAAGGTGTGGTAAGGGGGAGGGCAGCCGTGAATTCATTCGATGTTTGTGGAAGTAAGTTCTGGTTGTAATACTTTTCGTTTGGATGCGAAGGCTTCTCAGATAATAAATATCAGTATAATTACGGCTATCATGGAGATAAGGGAGCCAATGGAGGATAGGGAATTCCATAAGGTATAAGCATCTGGATAGTCTGAGTATCGACGTGGTATACCAGCTAAACCTAGGAAATGTTGTGGAAGAATGTTAGGTTAACCCCAAAGAATATTACCCCGAAGTGGGCTTTAGCTCACGTAGGATGGAGGGTGTAACCAGTAAATAGTGGGAATCAATGTGTGAAGCCAGCTAAGATGGCGAATACTGCTCCCATAGACAGTACGTAGTGGAAGTGTGCAACTACGTAGTAGGTATCGTGTAAGGCAATATCTAGGAGGAGTTAGCAAGAACGATACCTGTTAGTCCACCAATGGTGAAGAGGAAAATGAAGCCTAGGGCTCATAGTATGGGTGGGTCTCATTTAATTGTCCCACCATGTAGGGTGGCTAGTCAACTGAAAACTTTAATGCCAGTAGGAATTGCAATAATTATGGTAGCAGATGTAAAGTATGCTCGGGTATCTACGTCCATTCCAACTGTGAATATGTGGTGGGCTCATACGATGAAGCCTAGGAAACCAATAGATAATATGGCTCAGACTATGCCTATGTAGCCGAAGGGTTCTTTTTTACCAGCGTAGTAGGCTACGACGTGGGAGATAATTCCGAATCCTGGCAGAATAAGGATGTAGACTTCTGGGTGTCCAAAAAATCAAAATAAGTGTTGATATAAAATTGGGTCTCCACCTCCTGCGGGGTCGAAGAATGTAGTGTTTAGGTTTCGATCTGTTAGAAGTATTGTAATGCCAGCAGCTAGAACTGGTAGGGAGAGGAGAAGTAGTACTGCGGTGATTAGGACGGATCAAACAAATAGGGGGTTTGGTATTGTGAAAGAGCAGGTGGTTTTATGTTAATTGCTGTAGTAATAAAGTTGATTGCTCCGAGGATAGAGGAGACACCTGCTAGGTGAAGGGAGAAAATGGCGAGGTCTACTGATGCACCAGCGTGGGCTAGGTTTCCAGCTAGGGGTGGGTATACTGTTCATCCTGTCCCGGCCCCAGCTTCAACTGTGGAAGATGCTAAAAGTAGTAAGAAGGATGGGGGAAGAAGTCAGAAGCTTATATTATTTATTCGTGGGAATGCCATGTCGGGGGCGCCAATTATTAATGGGACTAGTCAGTTACCAAACCCTCCAATTATAATAGGTATTACTATAAAGAAAATTATAACAAATGCATGTGCGGTGACGATTACATTATAGATTTGGTCATCGCCTAAAAGGGTTCCTGGTTGTCCTAGTTCTGCTCGAATGAGGAGACTTAGGGCTGTACCAATTATACCAGCTCATGCACCGAAAATAAGGTAAAGTGTGCCGATGTCTTTGTGATTGGTAGAGAATAGTCAACGGTTGATAAAAGTCATAGGTAAGATGGCTGAGTGTTGAAGCGTTAGGCTGTAGTCCTTTTTACAGAGGTTTGATTCCTCTTCTTATCGATTCTGTAGTGAAGTTCATGTTGAGTTGCAAGCTCATTGATGTGTATCAAATATACACCAGGATCTAGTAGGCAGAAGCCTGTTGGATAGGGCATTTAGCTGTTAACTAAAGTTTTATGGGATCGAGGCCCATCTGTCTAGAAAGAGATTCTAGCTTAATTAAAGCGCTTGAGTTGCATTCAGGAAATACAGGTTAATATCCTGTGAATTTTAGCAGAAACTAAGGAGAGCTGGTCCTTGTTTAAGGCTTTGAAGGCCTTCGGTTTAAGTAACCTAAGTTTCTAGGAAATAGTAAGTACTATGGGGGATAATGGTAGGAGTATGATTGACAGAGAAGTAAAGATTGTAGTTAAGGGATTAGTTGGTTTGTTAGTCTGTCATTGTTTTATGTAGTTGGTGAAGTTTGGGGGTAGTGTGATAGTTGCACAGTAGGCTAGACGTAGGTAGAAGAAAAGTCCGAGTAAAGAGAGTAGAGAAATGGCTGTGGCTGTTGCAGTTAGTTCTTGCTTAGTGAGTTCTTGAATAATTAATCATTTGGGTAGAAATCCTGTTAGGGGAGGGAGGCCTGCGAGGGAGAGGAGAGTGAGCATGAAAATTGTAGTTAATGGGGGAATTTTGGTTCATGTGGTTATTACAGTGGATAATTTTAGGGTATTGGTTGTGTTGAGAATAAGGAAGATAGCGGAAGTTGTTATGGTATAGAGATAAAAGGTAATTAAAGTTAGATTGGGGTCATAGTTGAGAATAATAGTTATTCATCCAAGGTGGGCGATGGATGAAAAGGCTAAGACTTTGCGAGTTTGAGTTTGATTTAACCCTATTCAGCCTCCTAGGGCTGCGGAGGCGATAGCTATTGAAGTTAGGAGGGTTGAGTTAAGTGATGGGGATGTTAAGTAGAATAGGGTAATTGGTGGAAATTTTATAATTGTAGCTAGTAGGAGGCATGTTGTTATGGTTGAGCCTTGAAGGACTTCTGGAAATCAGAAATGGAATGGGACTAAGCCTAGTTTGATTGAAATTGCAACTGTTGATAGTATGCATGATATAGGGTGGGTTAGTTGGGTGATGTCTCATTGACCAGAAAATCATGCGTTGATCATGCTAGCAAATAGGAGTAGTGTGGATGCGGTTGCTTGGGTCAGAAAGTATTTAGTAGAAGCTTCAATGGCTCGTGGATGGTGGGTTTTAGAGATTAAGGGAAGGATAGCTAAAGTGTTAATCTCTAAGCCAATTCATGCTGTTATTCAGTGGTTGCTTGAAATTGTGATGGAGGTTCCCAAGAGTAAGCTTGCTGTAGAGATTAATTTAGCTTGAGGATTCATTAGTAAGGGAAGGAGTTAAACCATCATTTTCGGGGTATGGGCCCGATAGCTTAATTAGCTGACCTTACTAGAAAATAATATAGAGGGAGTATAGAGGATTTTGATTCCTTTAGTGTAGGTTCGATTCCTACTTTTCTAAGTTTAGGAATGAGAGGGTTGGTATACCTCTATGTTTACTTTATCATAGTAACCCTTTTGGATTCAGGCACATTTCCTTGGTTATCTTAGGTAGGGAGGTAGGCCTGCATATGAGATAGGGAGGCTAGTATGTCATAGGCATAAGGCTAGTGTTAGGGGTAGGAAGTTTTTTCAGAGTAAATGTATGAGTTGATCATAGCGGAATCGAGGGTAAGAGGCGCGGATTCATAAGAAGCCTGCGGACAGGAGGAGGGTTTTTGTAGCTAGAGTTAGAGGGAAGAATTCTTGAGGGAGATTGAGTGAGCTGGGGTTCAGGAATAGAATGGTTGTGAGTGCATTTATTAGTATAATATTAGCATATTCAGCTAGGAAGAATAAGGCAAATGGACCTGCAGCATATTCTACATTAAACCCTGAGACTAGTTCAGATTCTCCTTCTGTTAGGTCAAATGGGGCGCGGTTTGTTTCAGCAAGTGAGGAAATATATCATATTATTGCTAGAGGTCAGGAGGAGAAAATGAGGTAAAGAGGTTCTTGTGTAATAGCAAGGGTGTTAAGGGTATAATTACCACTTAGAATAATTACAGATAGGAGAATAATGGCTAGGGTAACCTCATAGGAAATGGTTTGTGCGACTGCTCGGAGGGCGCCAATCAGAGCATATTTTGAATTAGAGGCCCACCCTGATCATAGAATTGAGTAAACTGCTAAGCTGGAGAGGGCCAGGAGGAAAAGTATACCTAGGTTTAGGTCAGTGAGGGGAAATGGTAGGGGGAGAGGCAGTCAGATTGTAATTGCTAAGAGAAGGGCTAGGATAGGGGTAGCTATAAATAGGTAAGGGGATGAAGTTGATGGACGGATTGGTTCTTTAATGAACAGTTTTACTCCATCTGCTATAGGTTGTAATAGGCCAAATGGTCCTACAATGTTAGGTCCTTTTCGGGCTTGTATATAACTTAGAACTTTGCGTTCAACCAGGGTTAGGAATGCTACGGCGATGAGGATGGATAAAGCATAGGATAGTGATATAATGAGGTAAATCAGGACTAAGTGAGTTGCCATATGTTTTATGTGGAGCTAGGGAGAGGATTTGAACCTCTGGGTAAAGGGCTTAAGCCTTCTGCATTTGCCAAGCTCTGCCACGCTAGCGGTCCTTTTCTAGGAAGGGGTTATGGTAGGGCTCTTGGTAATTTAGTTGGGTTCATTACTGGGTGCGAAGGCGTGCCTGTAGCATAGGCCTTACTTCTTCGGTCCTTTCGTACTAGAAGGAGTTATTACATAGATAGAAACCGACCTGGATTGCTCCGGTCTGAACTCAGATCACGTAGGACTGTTAATCGTTGAACAAACGAACCCTTGGTAGCGGTTGCACCACTAGGATGTCCTGATCCAACATCGAGGTCGTAAACCTCCTTGTCGATGTGGGCTCTTGAAGGAGATTGCGCTGTTATCCCTGGGGTAGCTAGGTTCATTAATCAATAATATTGGGTCTGGCTACTATTAGCACGTTGATGAGTTGTTCTTGGTCAAGATGGGTTATCCGGTTTTTGGAGGTTAAGTTTATCTCCAAGGTCGCCCCAACCAAAAAATGCGTACCAGTAAAATCCGAGGGAGTGGGTCCTGTGGAGGAAAATTGTTGGTGGGGATGGTAGCAGGTTTTAAAGTTCCACAGGGTCTTCTTGTCTTATGAAGTTATTCCTGCTTTTGCACAGGAAGATCAATTTCACTGATTATCCGTAGGAGACAGTTAAGACCTCGTTAAGCCATTCATACAAGTCCCGATTTATGGGACAATTGATTGCGCTACCTTTGCACGGTTAGGATACCGCGGCCGTTGAACTTATTGTCACTGGGCAGGCTTCACCTTTAATACTTGACTTAGCTAAAGGCTATGTTTTTGGTAAACAGTCGGGCCTTGGTTTTGCCTAGTTCCTTTTACAGATTTAAATCGTCTTTGAGAGGCACTCCGTAGGTGGGTTAACAAGGTTTTAGATATAGGATCTTGTTAGGGTTAGAAAATATCCTGTAGTTTGTTAATAATGTTATAATGTAAGTTTGTGCCGTAGAGGGGGGGGTCCCTAGTTACTTATTTTAGCATTAATTCTCTTATTTATCATAAGTTAGCCTATTAAGGAAGAGGGAGTCATAGGAAGATTAGGATTTTTAGGTACAGAGCTTTGACGCACTCTTTAATGGTGGCTGCTTGAAGGCCCACAGTTGAGGAACAATTTAATTTATCCGCTGGAAGAGAGTGTGCTCTTTTTTAAAGGAGCTGTACCTCCTTTAAATAACCCTTAATTCATTTCATGTGGGTTGAATATAGTCCTGGGGGGGTGAATTAAGAGAGAACTAAGGTTCGTTTCATAGGCAACCAGCTATCACCCAGCTCGATTGGCTTTTCACCACTACTAACGAGTCATCCCACTCTTTTGCAACAGAGACGGGTTTGCTCAGTAAATAGCTGCTCGTAAGTAGCTCGCTTGGGTTTCGGGGCGGCAAGCTTAAATTGGCATTTTGCTGGGAAGTTCTTGCTAAATCATGATGCAAAAGGTACAAGGATTGGTCTTTGCTATTTAGCGCTTGGCTTGTCATTGTTATTTCATTTTTCCTTACGGTACATGGTCTCTATCGCGTCTTGAGTTCACCTTTCTATCGCCTATACTAGGTTAAGTGAGAGAATGCTTTGATTTAGTGGGTGCATGGTTTAGTTCATATGTAATTTGGTAGCAGAGCTAGAGTTAGGCTTCAAGACGATCTGGTGAGGAGCAGATATCTTTCAGGTGTAAGCTGAATGCTTTTTTTATAGCTACGTCTTGGTAAACTAAGTGCACCTTCCGGTACACTTACCTTGTTACGACTTGCCTCATCTTTAGCTTGAGAGCCTATTATGAATAAGATTGGTTGTAGCTTGTGAGGAGGGTGACGGGCGGTATGTACGTGCTTCAGAGCCAACTTAAAGGGGGCATTATTATCCTGCTTTACTGCTAAATCCGCCTTTTGGGAGTGGTTTCACGCTCCCTGTCGTGGGAAGGGGTTTTCTATGCTAGAAAATGTAGCCCATTTCTACCACCCCATGAGCTATACCTTGACCTGTCTTATTAGCGGGTGGGGTTGCTATTGTGCTCACTGTTGAACCCTCAGTTTAGGGGTGAGCTGACGACGGCGGTATATAGGCTGATTTGGCTAGGGATGGTTGGGTGTATCGTGGGTTATCGATTATAGAACAGGCTCCTCTAGGTGGGTTTGGAGCACCGCCAAGTCCTTAGAGTTTTAAGCGTTTGTGCTCGTAGTTCTCAGGCGGATGCTTAAGTGGTGAAAGCATCGGGATTTAGGGCCAGGCATAGTGGGGTATCTAATCCCAGTTTGTGTCCTGGCTTTCGTGGGGTTTTGTTGATCATGGGACTAAGATCGTTTTTATGGGAGTATTAAATGCATCTTATGCTTATAACAGCTTGGTTGCATGTCAGTCTTAGTTGAAGTGATAGTGAAAAGCCACTCTTTACGCCGTATAAAGTTAATTTGGGTTTCTTGTGTGACCGCGGTGGCTGGCACAAGATTTACCAACCCTGATAAGTTGCTTTAACTAAGTCAAGTTTACACTTATTGCTTAATATTAATTACTGCTGAGTACCCTTGGGGGTGTGGCGATGCAAGGCGTTTTGGCTGCAATTGGGGAAGTGTGCCTGATGCCTGCTCCTACTGTCTTTTTAAGGTATTGAGGGCATTTTCACTGGGGCGCGGATACTTGCATGTATATATTTGGCAAGAACTAACTGTAAGGTTAGGACTAAGTCTTTTTTGTCCTTGGGTATGTGTAATAGCCGTCTTAACATCTTCAGTGTTATGCTTTATTGTAAGCTACAAGAACTAGGATTGTTTTTGGGTCAAGTGGTTATTATTAGGGTTTATGTTTTAGTTATGGAGGTAGTTGATGTTGATTTAGGATTGGTTCGGTTAGTGGGTTTTAGGTGGTTGGGGAAATAGTTTGGTGGATAACAAAAATGTGTTGGTTGAGCAATTGGAAGTGTAGAAGGAGGTTTGATTGTTGGATTGAATAAGTAGGTTTAGTTAAGATTATGTGTTCTTGTAGTTGAAATTACAACGGTGGTTTTTCAGGCCAAAGGTCTTGGGTAGAAGCCAAGCAGGAATTGTTATGACGTATTTTATACTTTTTTTAAGTGTTAGTTTTATTTTGGGGGGTTGGCAGTGGCTTCTAATCCTTCTCCTTATTATGCAGTGGTTGGGTTGGTGTTAGCGTCTGTTGTAGGGTGTGGATGGTTAATGAGTTTGGGGGTGTCTTTTGTGTCATTGGTGTTATTTTTAGTATATTTGGGTGGGATGTTAGTGGTTTTTGTGTATTCGGTTTCATTAGCAGCGGATCCGTATCCTGAAGCTTGAGGGGACTGGCGGGTTGTGGGTATGGGGTTGGGTTAGTTTTAGCGCTGGGGGGAGGGGTGTTTGTTATGGGGTTATCAGGGTTACGGTGATTGGGGTTGGATACGGTGGATAGTGGGGGTGTTTTGCCAGTTCGGCTAGATTTTGAGGGTGCGGCTATGTTTTATTCTTGGGGGGTGGGGCAATTTTAGTTGCAGGTTGGGGCTTGTTGTTGACGTTGTTTGTTGTGCTAGAGCTTGTGCGAGGATTATCTCGGGGGCAATTCGGGCGGTTTAAGGGGGCAAATTCAGAAAATAGTTTAATGAAAATACCAGCTTTGGGAGTTGGTGATAAGGGTTTGATTCCTTTTTTTCTGAGGGGTAAGGGGATAAGATTTGGGGTTAATTATTAGAGGAGTGTAGGAAAAAAGTGTTAATTGGGGTGGTGGGGTTGGAAGGGGAAAGAAAATAGTTAAGGTTGCCAATTAGGCGGGGAAATGGGTAGAAGGTAGTGGGGTGAGTTTAAGTGTAAACGAATGAATAAACAAACAAATGATGAAAGGAAAAAATGGGGTGAGTTTAAGTGTAAACGAATGAATAAACAAACAAATGATGAAAGGAAAAAATGGGGTGAGTTTAAGTGTAAACGAATGAATAAACAAACAAATGATGAAAGGAAAAAATGGGGTGAGTTTAAGTGTAAACGAATGAATAAACAAACAAATGATGAAAGGAAAAAATGGGGTGAGTTTAAGTGTAAACGAATGAATAAACAAACAAATGATGAAAGGAAAAAATGGGGTGAGTTTAAGTGTAAACGAATGAATAAACAAACAAATGATGAAAGGAAAAAATGGGGTGAGTTTAAGTGTAAACGAATGAATAAACAAACAAATGATGAAAGGAAAAAATGGGGTGTAACAAGTTGGATAAAAAATTTTTACAAATTGATGATGCAAATTTTATTGATTGGGAAATTAGGGAAATGGAATGTTTGTAAAATAAAAAATTTTTGTTAAAAAATTTTTTAACGAAAATTAGTGATGAATAAGGGAAAAGTCCTAGATCATTGCAAAAATGACAAAATTTTTTGTGATTTTTTGTGATTTTTTGTGAAATTTTCAAGAAAAAATATGTCTGGCGTGCATTAATTAAACTGCAACTTGATGAGAGACGTAATTGAGAAACCAAGCCAACAGCACCTGACGGTGAATCAGTGCAACAGTATGAGACCGAGAAGCATCCTGCCTACCATATCATTAATTTACCCGCGAAAGTGAGAAAACCGCTCGCCGACCACAAGGGTACATGTCAACCATATATGGGAGCCCCCTGGCGGAGCACTCTGAAGGGCTTATTGAGATCTACCCCAAAAAAAAAACCAAAAGTATAGAAAAGGGAAAATGCCGCGATCACGAGGTCCAAATTGGCCAAGCATCCCCAACCATTAGTAACGGAGCGCAAGTTTAGGAAAATTAAGCAAGTTATGGCCCTGACCGAGGAACCAGAGGCGACAAAGAGCAATTTATGAGAGCGGGTGTAGGGTGGTAGATGAAAGAACGCACCTGAAGCTGGGCATGATAAACATTACTAACGCCGGGTTGCTGGTTTCTCGTGAGAGGTACGATTAATAAATAACCCAGCGCCTCTTGGTCAGTACATAGAGCAAGGTTAAGTGGTGAGAGGTCCTTGAACGGTGGATTCTGGGTCTTTGGAGGTTCCTCGTGTTGTGAAGGTTTTTATGCGAAAGTTAGCGGTGTTAGGTTTTAGTCCGATTAGCGGGATTGTTCCTAGAACATGACATGTTATGAGGTTGTATGGGAATGTGCCTAGATCTGTCTATGGCCGGTTTTGGATGGTATGGGAGAAGATGTGAAGATTTGGTTGGTTTTACAATAATGGTATGCCTGAGTTTCCTGCATGGATTTTATGTCTAATGTGGTGGAGAATGCGATGCAAAGTAATACATACCATAGCGTATGGGGGGAGGGGGGGCCCCCCATGTACGTATTAATTGGGAAATTTGAGGAACTTGAATATTTTTTTGGGAACTTGAATTTTTTGGACAACTCTAAGAAGGGGGTGATCTTCAATCTTTGGTTTACAAGACCAATGTTTTTTATAAACTATTAGAGTAGTTAGAGATTAAGTATCTTGTTTTCTAGAAGGCTGATAGTGGGGAATAGGATAAGGATGATAGTAAAGTAGGTAGCTGATGCAAGTTGCCCAATGATGATAAATGGATGTTCAACTGGTTGACTACCGATTCATGTAAGGATCAAAAGGTTAGTAACTAGGATTCAAAATAGGAGTTGGGAGATGGGTCGGAAGGTTATTGTTCGTTGCTTTGACATGTGGAGGAATGGGGCTAAAAATAGAATTAGGACGGAGGCAGCGAGAGCTAGGACTCCTCCTAATTTGTTAGGGATTGATCGTAGAATAGCATATGCAAATAGGAAGTATCATTCAGGTTTAATATGAGGAGGTGTAACTAATGGATTTGCAGGTGTAAAATTTTCTGGGTCTCCTAAAAGGTTAGGTGAGAATATAGCAAGTGTTATTAGTGGGATGAGGAGGAATAGAAGGCCTAACACGTCTTTCATTGAGAAGTAAGGGTGAAATGGGATTTTATCACAGTCTGAATGAATGCCTAGGGGGTTGTTTGAGCCTGTTTCATGTAGGAAGGTTAGGTGAATGAAAGTGAGACCTGCAATCAAGAATGGGAGAAGGAAGTGAAGGGCGAAGAATCGGGTGAGCGTAGGGTTATCAACTGAGAACCCTCCTCAGGCTCATTCTACAAGTGTTTGGCCAATATAGGGGATAGCTGAGAATAAGTTAGTAATTACTGTGGCGCCTCAGAATGATATTTGGCCTCATGGGAGAACATATCCTACGAAAGCAGTTGCTATTAAAGTTAGGAGGAGAACAACTCCTGTGTTTCAGGTTTCTTTATATAGGTAGGAACCATAGTAGAATCCTCGTCCAATGTGTAGGTAGATGCACATGAAGAAGAAGGAGGCACCGTTTGCGTGGAGGTTTCGGATCAGTCAACCGAATTGGACATTTCGACATGTATGAGCAACGGATGTGAATGCTAGAGTGATATCTGCTGTATAGTGCATTGCCAGTAAAAGGCCAGTGGTAATTTGAATTATTAGGCAGATGCCTAGGAGAGATCCGAAATTTCATCAAGCGGAAATGTTTGATGGTGTTGGGAGATCAATTAAGGAGTTATTGATTATTTTTAGAAGAGGATGATGTTTTCGTAGGTTGGGGGTCATTAATTTTTAGTTCTGTGTAAGTGAGATAATAATTAAGATAGACAGAGCGAAGGTTCCTAGGTAGGTTTTGATTAATCCGGAGTGGAAAGTAGTTAGGGTTTTAGATGTTTTGAGTTGAAGGATTGCTAGTCCTTCTGGGCCAATTTTTTTATATCAGGATAGGTCGATTAGGTGGGATGCAATGTTTTGGCCGTTGCTTAGGAGGTTGGTGGAGCTGAGGCGGTGTATGAGGGGATTAAAGTATCCTAGAGTGTTGGAGAAGTTTATAGTCATATTTTGCTTAGGAAGGGTGAGTGAATGCGTGAGTTTTGATAGTTCCAGTGCTAGAATAATACCTAATGTTGTGATAATGATGGCTGTGGTTTTTGTAAGAAGAGGCATAGTTATAGGAGGGGTTTTTGTGGGAGAAATATAAGAGGTGATTAGTAATCCAGCCATGATACTTCCGAGAGCAAGACGGGTGATTGGGTTTGTGACTGCTGGGTTGTTTTCATTAATGGGGGTAATAGAAGGAATTCGGGTGTAGTCGGTTTGTACTAGTAGGGTTATACGCAGGCTATAAGTTGCAGTAAATGATGTGGCTACAAGTGTTAGAAGGAGCGCTCAGGTGTTTAAGTAGGAGGTGTTGAGGCTTTCGATGATGAGGTCTTTTGAGTAGAACCCTGCTAGAAATGGGGTTCCTATGAGAGCTAGGTTTCCGATTGTCAGACATGAAGTGGTTGTAGGGAGTAATTTTTGTAGACCTCCTATTTTTCGGATGTCTTGTTCACCGTTGAGGCTATGGATGATAGATCCAGAGCAGAGGAAGAGTATGGCTTTGAAGAATGCGTGGGTGGAAATATGTAGAAAGGCTAGTTGGGGTAGGTTTAAGCCAATAGTAACTATTATTAGGCCTAATTGGCTGGATGTAGAGAAAGCAATAATTTTTTTGATGTCGTTTTGGGTAAGAGCGCATGTAGCGGCAAATAGTGTGGATAGGGCACCTATACAGAGGCACGCAGTTAGAGCGATTTGATTACTACATAATATGTGGTGAGTGCGAATTAATAGAAAGATTCCGGCAACTACTATTGTACTGGAATGGAGTAGAGCGGATACAGGAGTTGGTCCTTCTATAGCGGCTGGAGTCACGGGTGGAGGCCGAATTGGGCGGATTTACCTGTGGCTGCTAAAATGAGTCCTATAAGAGGAAGTAAGGGTATTTGGTTTGGGTAAGATGGTTGTTGAATTTCTCATGTATTGATTGAAGAGGCTAATCATGCTATGCAGAGGATCAGTCCGATATCTCCGATACGATTATAAAGTACGGCTTGGAGTGCGGCGGTGATTAGCTTCTGCTCGGCCGTATCATCATCCGATTAGGAGGAAGGATATAATTCCAACTCCTTCTCAGCCAATAAATAGGAGGAATATGTTGTTGGCGATAATTAAGATTAGCATAGCAATGAGGAAAATTAAGAGGTAGAGAGAGAATTTTGTGGCATGAGGTTCTGAGGCTATGTACCATGTTGCGAATTGTAGAATAGATCATGTTACGAATAGAGCAATGGGGAAGAATATTAAGGAGTATTGGTCTATTTTAAGGTTAAAAGGGATTTTGAAGTTTGTAATGAATTTTCACTCTCAATAGAAGGTAGTGTTTTCCATATTAGAATAGATAGAGAGGATTATGGGAATTAAACTGGTCATGAAGGAAGTTTTGACAGTATATATAATGGTGGTTGGGGAGTTTTGATAGTTCTTGGATAGAAGGGGAAGAAGAATAGGAGTAGAAAGAATGGCCAAGGTTAGGAATATGGAGGTGTTGAGAATTAATGGAAAGTCCATTACTTTTACTTGGACTTGCACCAAGATGAATGGCTCCTAAGACCAGTGGATTGCTATTATCCTTTAAAAGTAAGGGGGCTGAGGTCTTAGGCTCAGATGCAAGAGTTAGCAGTTCTTGTTGGTTAAACCTCCCCTCGGCAGGCAAGAAGAGTTTAACTTCTATTTTTAGGATCACAGTCTAATGTTTGGCTTAAAACTATGCTTGCATATGGGGATTCCTGAGATTAGTTCTGGTTTTAGGATGAGGAGAAGGGAGGGTAGAATGTGGAGTGTTATAAGGAGATGTTCTCGCGTATTCGAATTTTGGGTAGTTGTGATGTAAGTTGGGGTTGGTCCTCGTTGGGTTATAAGGAGTATGTAGAGGGTGTAGGCTGCAGTCAGTAGAGTTGCGATTCCGGTTAGGATGATAGTGAATGCAGATCAATTGAAGAGAGCAATTATGATAGTTAGTTCAGCTATTAGATTAGTGGTAGGAGGAAGAGCCATGTTAGTTAGGTTAGCTAGAAGTCATCAGATTCCTATGAGAGGTAGGAGGGGTTGTAGGCCTCGTGTTAAGAGGAGGGTGCGGCTGTGTATGCGTTCATAATTTGTATTAGCTAGGCAAAATAGTATGGAAGAGGTGAGTCCATGTGAAATTATCAAGATTATCGCTCCTGAAAAAGATCAATGGGTTTGGATTATTGTTGCGGCAATGACTAGGCCTATATGGCTTACCGAGGAGTAGGCGATTAGAGATTTAAGGTCAATTTGGCGTAGGCAGATGGAGCTTGTTATTAATGCCCCTCATAGGGCTAAGGTTAGGAATGGGTAGTAGAGGTAGTCGAGCAGGGAGTTTAAGACCATTGAGATACGTATAATGCCGTACCCTCCAAGTTTGAGGAGGAGTGCGGCTAGAAGTATGGACCCTGCGATTGGTGCCTCTACGTGGGCTTTTGGGAGTCATAGGTGTAATCCATAAAGGGGGGCTTTTACTATGAAAGCGAGTAGTAGGGCTAGGCTTGATATGAGGCCTGTTCAGGAGTTTGTAAGGGATGGATGTGAAAGTTTTATTATAATGATGTGCATGGACCCTGTTTGAGTGTGAAGATAAAGGATCGCAACTAATAGGGGAAGAGAACTGACTAGGGTATAGAATAAGAGGTAGACCCCAGCACTTAAACGTTCTGGTTGGCTGCCCCATCGTGTAATTAGAA
Source organism: Pseudopipra pipra (assembly GCF_036250125.1). Taxonomy (NCBI): domain Eukaryota; kingdom Metazoa; phylum Chordata; class Aves; order Passeriformes; family Pipridae; genus Pseudopipra; species Pseudopipra pipra. Next base: position 15,951 of record NW_026990864.1, read on the forward strand.
TTAGAGTAGGGATTAAGGTTGCTTCGAATGCAATATAAAACAATATCAGTTCTAAGGCTGAGAAGGCCAGGATGATAAATGGTTGAGCAAGGATTATGGTTATGATAAATATATATTTTCGTGTAGGGGGCTCTTGCTGGAGGTGATTTTGGCTTGCTAACATTATAAGGGGCAGAAGTCAACAAGATAGGACTAATAAGGGGATGAAATTTGGTCGATACCAAGTCATGGGGATAGGTTCTTGTTAGGGTGGTAGGTTGAAGAGAGTCACTGTAAGCTGGCGGTTGCGATTAAGAGGCTGTGGGAAGTGACATTAAGTCAAAGAAATTTTTGGGGTGATAGGAGGGTTATAGGGAGTAGTATGATCGTGGGAGAATAATTTTTAGCATTGTAGAAGGTTTAGATTATGCAAATGATCTGACCCGTGAGTTCGGGTGGAAGCTACTAGAATTGCCAGGCCGGCGCCTGCTTCACAGGCTGAAAATGCTAGTATGAGAATGGGTATTAGGGAGGGGGATGTTGTTTGGGTTTGGATGGGCCACATGGATAGGGCAATGTATATGGATAGTATTATACTTTCTAAGCATAGTAGGGCGGAAATTAGGTGTATTCGGTGAAAGGCTAGTCCTAGGCTGCTTAGGGCGAAGGCAGAGTAGAAGCTTAAATGTAGAAAGGTCATTGAGAAAGTCACAGAGTGGGACTGTGGTTTGTTGAGCCGAAATCAACTGTCTTAATTAGACTAACTTTCTGTAGTTATTCTGCTCATTCTAAGCCCCCTTGTATCCATTCATAGATTAATCCGAATGCGAGGAGGAGAATAATGGCGAAGGTTCAGGTTAAAGTATTGAGGGGGGAGAGAAGTTGAGTAGCTCATGGGAGGGGTAGTAAGAGGGCGATTTCTAGGTCGAACAAGAGAAATAAGATTGCGACAAGAAAGAATCGGATTGAAAAAGGGAGACGGGCTGAGCCCAGTGGGTCAAAGCCACATTCATATGGGGATAGTTTTTCTGAATCTGGATTTATTTGAGCCAGTCAAAGGTTTAATGAAGTTAGGATAATACATAGTGATAGAGAGGTTGTAAATATAAAGAGGATTATGTTAATTGCCTTTCTCTGGTTTTGATCCAGATTTTAGAGATTGGAAGTCAATTGTAATTAATATACTAGAAAGGCAGGATCCTCATCAGTAGATTGTTATATAGAGGAATAGTCAGATAATATCAACAAAATGTCAGTATCAAGCCGCTGCTTCAAAGCCAAAGTGGTGGTTGGGTGTGAAATGGAATTTGATGAGACGGAAAAAGGCAAATTAAGAGAAAGGATGACCCAATGATTACGTGAAGGCCATGGAATCCTGTGGCTACAAAGAAGGTGGATCCATAGATTCCATCAGCAATTGAGAATGGCGCTTCATAATATTCTATTGCTTGAAGTGCTGTAAAGTAGAATCCTAACAGGACAGTTATGAGTAGGGCCTGAGTAGCTTGATTTCGGTTACCTTCTGTAATGCTATGATGAGCTCATGTAACGGTAACTCCTGAAGCTAAAAGGATGGCAGTGTTTAGTAGAGGTACTTCTATTGGATTGAGGGGTTTGATTCCATAGGGGGTCATTGCCCTCCGAGTTCTGGGGTGGGGACTAAGCTAGAGTGAAAGAATGCTCAGAAGAATCCTAGAAAGAAGAAGGCTTCGGAGGTAATGAATAGAATTATTCCGTAGCGTAAGCCTTTTTGGACTGTTAGAGTATGGTGACCTTGGAATGTGCTTTCTCGTACGATATCACGCCATCATTGAATTATTACTAAAATTATGGAAAGCAGGCCTAGGAGTAAGAGTTGCATGGAATTGTGATGGAATCATATGGCCAATCCGGAGGTAGTAAGGAGAGCGGCCGCAGCTCCGAAAATGGGTCAGGGGCTTGGGTCTACTATATGGAAGGAGTGGGCTTGGTGTGTCATTAAAGGTTAAATGTTTTCTTGTAAGTAAAGGCTTAGTAGTAGTACAAAGACATAGGCTTGGATTATTGCTACGGCTACTTCTAAAATTGTTAGGAGAAGGAGAATAGCTGTGGTTAAGAGGGATACTGCAGGTATAATGGGAAGGAGGACAGCAGTGGCTGTAGAAATGAGTTGGATAAGTAGATGTCCTGCTGTGAGGTTGGCTGTAAGGCGGACTCCTAAGGCAAGTGGACGAATGAGAAGGCTTGTTGTTTCGATTATGATAAGGGCAGGGATTAGGGGTGTTGGGGTACCTTCTGGCAAGAGGTGTCCTAGGGAAGCTGAGGGTTGGTTTCGTAGGCCTGTTAATAGTGTAGCAAGTCATAGGGGGAAGGCAAGGGCTAGGTTTATTGATAGTTGAGTAGTAGGTGTGAATGTGTAGGGTAAAAGGCCTAATAGGTTGATTATTAATAGTATGATTATGAGTGATGATAAGATTAGGGCTCATTTGTGGCCTTTTTTGTTTAATGGGGTTATCAGTTGTTTTGTAATTAGGTGGAAGAATCAGAGTTGAAGCGTTGAAAGACGATTTGTAACTCATCGGTTGCCAGGGAGGGAAGCAAGAGAGTTGGGAACAATAGAGAGATCAGAATAAGGGGGATTCCTAGAAGTGTTGGGCTTATAAATTGGTCGAAGAAGCTTAGGTTCATGGTCAGTCTCAAGGGTAAGTTTTTATAGTGGATAATGTTTTGTTGGATGGCGAGTTGGTTGGAGTAAATAATAAAAGTTTAGGTTGAAGGATGAGGGAAAAAGTGAGTCATGAAGTAAGTATAATAAAGAGTCAGGGCGCTGGGTTTAGCTGAGGCATGTCATTAAGGAGGATGGGTAGTCCTCTTTCTCTAGCTTAAAAGGCTAGTGCTGGTTCATAGCTTCTTAATGATTAGGATGTTAGAAGTGAAGATCAGTTTTCGAAGTCTGTTAGAGGAGCTGATTCCACTACAATGGGTATGAAGCTGTGATTGGCTCCACAGATTTCTGAGCATTGGCCGTAGAAGATTCCAGGGCGGGTTGTGATGAAGGAAGTTTGATTTAGTCGTCCTGGAATTGCATCGGTTTTTACACCAAGGCTGGGCACGGCTCATGAGTGGAGGACATCATCAGCTGTGACGATAACTCGGATTGGGGATTCTATTGGGATAACAATGCGGTTATCAACTTCTAGGAGGCGGAAGTGACCAAGTGGTAGGTCTGTGGTTGGTAACATGTAAGAGTCAAAGGATAAATCTTTGAAGTCTGTGTATTCATAGGATCAATATCATTGATGACCAATGGCTTTAAGGGTAAGGTCGGGTTCGTCGATTTCGTCTATTATGTAGAGGATTTGAAGGGATGGGAGGGCTAGTATAATTAGGACGATGGCAGGTAGAATTGTTCAGACAAGTTCTACTTCTTGTGCGTCGACGGTGTTAGAGGATAGTTTTTCTATGAGTATAAGAGCTAGGAGGTATAGAACTAGGCTACAGATGGCTAGAGCAACTATTAGGGCATGATCATGAAATTCGATGAGTTCTTCTATAATAGGGGATGAAGCGTCTTGAAAACCAAGTTGAGAGTGGTTGGCCATAATGTGGAAGGTGGGATGTACTGGGTTTTCACCTGTGATTTAGTCTTGACAAGACTATGTAATTATTTTACTAACAACCCATAAGAAAGAAGCATGAGTGGTTAGATGCGGTTGGCTTGAAACCAGCTTATGAGGGTTCGATTCCTTCCTTTCTTGTACTTGAACAAAAGCTGGTTCTTCGAAGGTGTGGTAAGGGGGAGGGCAGTCGTGAATTCATTCGATGTTTGTGGAAGTAAGTTCTGGTTGTAATACTTTTCGTTTGGATGCGAAGGCTTCTCAGATAATAAATATCAGTATAATTACGGCTATCATGGAGATAAGGGAGCCAATGGAGGATAGGGAATTCCATAAGGTATAAGCATCTGGATAGTCTGAGTATCGACGTGGTATACCAGCTAAACCTAGGAAATGTTGTGGGAAGAATGTTAGGTTAACCCCAAAGAATATTACCCCGAAGTGGGCTTTAGCTCACGTAGGATGGAGGGTGTAACCAGTAAATAGTGGGAATCAATGTGTGAAGCCAGCTAAGATGGCGAATACTGCTCCCATAGACAGTACGTAGTGGAAGTGTGCAACTACGTAGTAGGTATCGTGTAAGGCAATATCTAGGGAGGAGTTAGCAAGAACGATACCTGTTAGTCCACCAATGGTGAAGAGGAAAATGAAGCCTAGGGCTCATAGTATGGGTGGGTCTCATTTAATTGTCCCACCATGTAGGGTGGCTAGTCAACTGAAAACTTTAATGCCAGTAGGAATTGCAATAATTATGGTAGCAGATGTAAAGTATGCTCGGGTATCTACGTCCATTCCAACTGTGAATATGTGGTGGGCTCATACGATGAAGCCTAGGAAACCAATAGATAATATGGCTCAGACTATGCCTATGTAGCCGAAGGGTTCTTTTTTACCAGCGTAGTAGGCTACGACGTGGGAGATAATTCCGAATCCTGGCAGAATAAGGATGTAGACTTCTGGGTGTCCAAAAAATCAAAATAAGTGTTGATATAAAATTGGGTCTCCACCTCCTGCGGGGTCGAAGAATGTAGTGTTTAGGTTTCGATCTGTTAGAAGTATTGTAATGCCAGCAGCTAGAACTGGTAGGGAGAGGAGAAGTAGTACTGCGGTGATTAGGACGGATCAAACAAATAGGGGGGTTTGGTATTGTGAAAGAGCAGGTGGTTTTATGTTAATTGCTGTAGTAATAAAGTTGATTGCTCCGAGGATAGAGGAGACACCTGCTAGGTGAAGGGAGAAAATGGCGAGGTCTACTGATGCACCAGCGTGGGCTAGGTTTCCAGCTAGGGGTGGGTATACTGTTCATCCTGTCCCGGCCCCAGCTTCAACTGTGGAAGATGCTAAAAGTAGTAAGAAGGATGGGGGAAGAAGTCAGAAGCTTATATTATTTATTCGTGGGAATGCCATGTCGGGGGCGCCAATTATTAATGGGACTAGTCAGTTACCAAACCCTCCAATTATAATAGGTATTACTATAAAGAAAATTATAACAAATGCATGTGCGGTGACGATTACATTATAGATTTGGTCATCGCCTAAAAGGGTTCCTGGTTGTCCTAGTTCTGCTCGAATGAGGAGACTTAGGGCTGTACCAATTATACCAGCTCATGCACCGAAAATAAGGTAAAGTGTGCCGATGTCTTTGTGATTGGTAGAGAATAGTCAACGGTTGATAAAAGTCATAGGTAAGATGGCTGAGTGTTGAAGCGTTAGGCTGTAGTCCTTTTTACAGAGGTTTGATTCCTCTTCTTATCGATTCTGTAGTGAAGTTCATGTTGAGTTGCAAGCTCATTGATGTGTATCAAATATACACCAGGATCTAGTAGGCAGAAGCCTGTTGGATAGGGCATTTAGCTGTTAACTAAAGTTTTATGGGATCGAGGCCCATCTGTCTAGAAAGAGATTCTAGCTTAATTAAAGCGCTTGAGTTGCATTCAGGAAATACAGGTTAATATCCTGTGAATTTTAGCAGAAACTAAGGAGAGCTGGTCCTTGTTTAAGGCTTTGAAGGCCTTCGGTTTAAGTAACCTAAGTTTCTAGGAAATAGTAAGTACTATGGGGGATAATGGTAGGAGTATGATTGACAGAGAAGTAAAGATTGTAGTTAAGGGATTAGTTGGTTTGTTAGTCTGTCATTGTTTTATGTAGTTGGTGAAGTTTGGGGGTAGTGTGATAGTTGCACAGTAGGCTAGACGTAGGTAGAAGAAAAGTCCGAGTAAAGAGAGTAGAGAAATGGCTGTGGCTGTTGCAGTTAGTTCTTGCTTAGTGAGTTCTTGAATAATTAATCATTTGGGTAGAAATCCTGTTAGGGGAGGGAGGCCTGCGAGGGAGAGGAGAGTGAGCATGAAAATTGTAGTTAATGGGGGAATTTTGGTTCATGTGGTTATTACAGTGGATAATTTTAGGGTATTGGTTGTGTTGAGAATAAGGAAGATAGCGGAAGTTGTTATGGTATAGAGATAAAAGGTAATTAAAGTTAGATTGGGGTCATAGTTGAGAATAATAGTTATTCATCCAAGGTGGGCGATGGATGAAAAGGCTAAGACTTTGCGAGTTTGAGTTTGATTTAACCCTATTCAGCCTCCTAGGGCTGCGGAGGCGATAGCTATTGAAGTTAGGAGGGTTGAGTTAAGTGATGGGGATGTTAAGTAGAATAGGGTAATTGGTGGAAATTTTATAATTGTAGCTAGTAGGAGGCATGTTGTTATGGTTGAGCCTTGAAGGACTTCTGGAAATCAGAAATGGAATGGGACTAAGCCTAGTTTGATTGAAATTGCAACTGTTGATAGTATGCATGATATAGGGTGGGTTAGTTGGGTGATGTCTCATTGACCAGAAAATCATGCGTTGATCATGCTAGCAAATAGGAGTAGTGTGGATGCGGTTGCTTGGGTCAGAAAGTATTTAGTAGAAGCTTCAATGGCTCGTGGATGGTGGGTTTTAGAGATTAAGGGAAGGATAGCTAAAGTGTTAATCTCTAAGCCAATTCATGCTGTTATTCAGTGGTTGCTTGAAATTGTGATGGAGGTTCCCAAGAGTAAGCTTGCTGTAGAGATTAATTTAGCTTGAGGATTCATTAGTAAGGGAAGGAGTTAAACCATCATTTTCGGGGTATGGGCCCGATAGCTTAATTAGCTGACCTTACTAGAAAATAATATAGAGGGAGTATAGAGGATTTTGATTCCTTTAGTGTAGGTTCGATTCCTACTTTTCTAAGTTTAGGAAATGAGAGGGTTGGTATACCTCTATGTTTACTTTATCATAGTAACCCTTTTGGATTCAGGCACATTTCCTTGGTTATCTTAGGTAGGGAGGTAGGCCTGCATATGAGATAGGGAGGCTAGTATGTCATAGGCATAAGGCTAGTGTTAGGGGTAGGAAGTTTTTTCAGAGTAAATGTATGAGTTGATCATAGCGGAATCGAGGGTAAGAGGCGCGGATTCATAAGAAGCCTGCGGACAGGAGGAGGGTTTTTGTAGCTAGAGTTAGAGGGAAGAATTCTTGAGGGAGATTGAGTGAGCTGGGGTTCAGGAATAGAATGGTTGTGAGTGCATTTATTAGTATAATATTAGCATATTCAGCTAGGAAGAATAAGGCAAATGGACCTGCAGCATATTCTACATTAAACCCTGAGACTAGTTCAGATTCTCCTTCTGTTAGGTCAAATGGGGCGCGGTTTGTTTCAGCAAGTGAGGAAATATATCATATTATTGCTAGAGGTCAGGAGGAGAAAATGAGGTAAAGAGGTTCTTGTGTAATAGCAAGGGTGTTAAGGGTATAATTACCACTTAGAATAATTACAGATAGGAGAATAATGGCTAGGGTAACCTCATAGGAAATGGTTTGTGCGACTGCTCGGAGGGCGCCAATCAGAGCATATTTTGAATTAGAGGCCCACCCTGATCATAGAATTGAGTAAACTGCTAAGCTGGAGAGGGCCAGGAGGAAAAGTATACCTAGGTTTAGGTCAGTGAGGGGAAATGGTAGGGGGAGAGGCAGTCAGATTGTAATTGCTAAGAGAAGGGCTAGGATAGGGGTAGCTATAAATAGGTAAGGGGATGAAGTTGATGGACGGATTGGTTCTTTAATGAACAGTTTTACTCCATCTGCTATAGGTTGTAATAGGCCAAATGGTCCTACAATGTTAGGTCCTTTTCGGGCTTGTATATAACTTAGAACTTTGCGTTCAACCAGGGTTAGGAATGCTACGGCGATGAGGATGGATAAAGCATAGGATAGTGATATAATGAGGTAAATCAGGACTAAGTGAGTTGCCATATGTTTTATGTGGAGCTAGGGAGAGGATTTGAACCTCTGGGTAAAGGGCTTAAGCCTTCTGCATTTGCCAAGCTCTGCCACGCTAGCGGTCCTTTTCTAGGAAGGGGTTATGGTAGGGCTCTTGGTAATTTAGTTGGGTTCATTACTGGGTGCGAAGGCGTGCCTGTAGCATAGGCCTTACTTCTTCGGTCCTTTCGTACTAGAAGGAGTTATTACATAGATAGAAACCGACCTGGATTGCTCCGGTCTGAACTCAGATCACGTAGGACTGTTAATCGTTGAACAAACGAACCCTTGGTAGCGGTTGCACCACTAGGATGTCCTGATCCAACATCGAGGTCGTAAACCTCCTTGTCGATGTGGGCTCTTGAAGGAGATTGCGCTGTTATCCCTGGGGTAGCTAGGTTCATTAATCAATAATATTGGGTCTGGCTACTATTAGCACGTTGATGAGTTGTTCTTGGTCAAGATGGGTTATCCGGTTTTTGGAGGTTAAGTTTATCTCCAAGGTCGCCCCAACCAAAAAATGCGTACCAGTAAAATCCGAGGGAGTGGGTCCTGTGGAGGAAAATTGTTGGTGGGGATGGTAGCAGGTTTTAAAGTTCCACAGGGTCTTCTTGTCTTATGAAGTTATTCCTGCTTTTGCACAGGAAGATCAATTTCACTGATTATCCGTAGGAGACAGTTAAGACCTCGTTAAGCCATTCATACAAGTCCCGATTTATGGGACAATTGATTGCGCTACCTTTGCACGGTTAGGATACCGCGGCCGTTGAACTTATTGTCACTGGGCAGGCTTCACCTTTAATACTTGACTTAGCTAAAGGCTATGTTTTTGGTAAACAGTCGGGCCTTGGTTTTGCCTAGTTCCTTTTACAGATTTAAATCGTCTTTGAGAGGCACTCCGTAGGTGGGTTAACAAGGTTTTAGATATAGGATCTTGTTAGGGTTAGAAAATATCCTGTAGTTTGTTAATAATGTTATAATGTAAGTTTGTGCCGTAGAGGGGGGGGTCCCTAGTTACTTATTTTAGCATTAATTCTCTTATTTATCATAAGTTAGCCTATTAAGGAAGAGGGAGTCATAGGAAGATTAGGATTTTTAGGTACAGAGCTTTGACGCACTCTTTAATGGTGGCTGCTTGAAGGCCCACAGTTGAGGAACAATTTAATTTATCCGCTGGAAGAGAGTGTGCTCTTTTTTAAAGGAGCTGTACCTCCTTTAAATAACCCTTAATTCATTTCATGTGGGTTGAATATAGTCCTGGGGGGGTGAATTAAGAGAGAACTAAGGTTCGTTTCATAGGCAACCAGCTATCACCCAGCTCGATTGGCTTTTCACCACTACTAACGAGTCATCCCACTCTTTTGCAACAGAGACGGGTTTGCTCAGTAAATAGCTGCTCGTAAGTAGCTCGCTTGGGTTTCGGGGCGGCAAGCTTAAATTGGCATTTTGCTTGGGAAGTTCTTGCTAAATCATGATGCAAAAGGTACAAGGATTGGTCTTTGCTATTTAGCGCTTGGCTTGTCATTGTTATTTCATTTTTCCCTTACGGTACATGGTCTCTATCGCGTCTTGAGTTCACCTTTCTATCGCCTATACTAGGTTAAGTGAGAGAATGCTTTGATTTAGTGGGTGGCATGGTTTAGTTCATATGTAATTTGGTAGCAGAGCTAGAGTTAGGCTTCAAGACGATCTGGTGAGGAGCAGATATCTTTCAGGTGTAAGCTGAATGCTTTTTTTATAGCTACGTCTTGGTAAACTAAGTGCACCTTCCGGTACACTTACCTTGTTACGACTTGCCTCATCTTTAGCTTGAGAGCCTATTATGAATAAGATTGGTTGTAGCTTGTGAGGAGGGTGACGGGCGGTATGTACGTGCTTCAGAGCCAACTTAAAGGGGGCATTATTATCCTGCTTTACTGCTAAATCCGCCTTTTGGGAGTGGTTTCACGCTCCCTGTCGTGGGAAGGGGTTTTCTATGCTAGAAAATGTAGCCCATTTCTACCACCCCATGAGCTATACCTTGACCTGTCTTATTAGCGGGTGGGGTTGCTATTGTGCTCACTGTTGAACCCTCAGTTTAGGGGTGAGCTGACGACGGCGGTATATAGGCTGATTTGGCTAGGGATGGTTGGGTGTATCGTGGGTTATCGATTATAGAACAGGCTCCTCTAGGTGGGTTTGGAGCACCGCCAAGTCCTTAGAGTTTTAAGCGTTTGTGCTCGTAGTTCTCAGGCGGATGCTTAAGTGGTGAAAGCATCGGGATTTAGGGCCAGGCATAGTGGGGTATCTAATCCCAGTTTGTGTCCTGGCTTTCGTGGGGTTTTGTTGATCATGGGACTAAGATCGTTTTTATGGGAGTATTAAATGCATCTTATGCTTATAACAGCTTGGTTGCATGTCAGTCTTAGTTGAAGTGATAGTGAAAAGCCACTCTTTACGCCGTATAAAGTTAATTTGGGTTTCTTGTGTGACCGCGGTGGCTGGCACAAGATTTACCAACCCTGATAAGTTGCTTTAACTAAGTCAAGTTTACACTTATTGCTTAATATTAATTACTGCTGAGTACCCTTGGGGGTGTGGCGATGCAAGGCGTTTTGGGCTGCAATTGGGGAAGTGTGCCTGATGCCTGCTCCTACTGTCTTTTTAAGGTATTGAGGGCATTTTCACTGGGGCGCGGATACTTGCATGTATATATTTGGCAAGAACTAACTGTAAGGTTAGGACTAAGTCTTTTTTGTCCTTGGGTATGTGTAATAGCCGTCTTAACATCTTCAGTGTTATGCTTTATTGTAAGCTACAAGAACTAGGATTGTTTTTGGGTCAAGTGGTTATTATTAGGGTTTATGTTTTAGTTATGGAGGTAGTTGATGTTGATTTAGGATTGGTTCGGTTAGTGGGTTTTAGGTGGTTGGGGAAATAGTTTGGTGGATAACAAAAATGTGTTGGTTGAGCAATTGGAAGTGTAGAAGGAGGTTTGATTGTTGGATTGAATAAGTAGGTTTAGTTAAGATTATGTGTTCTTGTAGTTGAAATTACAACGGTGGTTTTTCAGGCCAAAGGTCTTGGGTAGAAGCCAAGCAGGAATTGTTATGACGTATTTTATACTTTTTTTAAGTGTTAGTTTTATTTTGGGGGGGTTGGCAGTGGCTTCTAATCCTTCTCCTTATTATGCAGTGGTTGGGTTGGTGTTAGCGTCTGTTGTAGGGTGTGGATGGTTAATGAGTTTGGGGGTGTCTTTTGTGTCATTGGTGTTATTTTTAGTATATTTGGGTGGGATGTTAGTGGTTTTTGTGTATTCGGTTTCATTAGCAGCGGATCCGTATCCTGAAGCTTGAGGGGACTGGCGGGTTGTGGGGTATGGGGTTGGGTTAGTTTTAGCGCTGGGGGGAGGGGTGTTTGTTATGGGGTTATCAGGGTTACGGTGATTGGGGTTGGATACGGTGGATAGTGGGGGTGTTTTGCCAGTTCGGCTAGATTTTGAGGGTGCGGCTATGTTTTATTCTTGGGGGGTGGGGCAATTTTTAGTTGCAGGTTGGGGCTTGTTGTTGACGTTGTTTGTTGTGCTAGAGCTTGTGCGAGGATTATCTCGGGGGGCAATTCGGGCGGTTTAAGGGGGCAAATTCAGAAAATAGTTTAATGAAAATACCAGCTTTGGGAGTTGGTGATAAGGGTTTGATTCCTTTTTTTCTGAGGGGTAAGGGGATAAGATTTGGGGTTAATTATTAGAGGAGTGTAGGAAAAAAGTGTTAATTGGGGTGGTGGGGTTGGAAGGGGAAAGAAAATAGTTAAGGTTGCCAATTAGGCGGGGAAATGGGTAGAAGGTAGTGGGGTGAGTTTAAGTGTAAACGAATGAATAAACAAACAAATGATGAAAGGAAAAAATGGGGTGAGTTTAAGTGTAAACGAATGAATAAACAAACAAATGATGAAAGGAAAAAATGGGGTGAGTTTAAGTGTAAACGAATGAATAAACAAACAAATGATGAAAGGAAAAAATGGGGTGAGTTTAAGTGTAAACGAATGAATAAACAAACAAATGATGAAAGGAAAAAATGGGGTGAGTTTAAGTGTAAACGAATGAATAAACAAACAAATGATGAAAGGAAAAAATGGGGTGAGTTTAAGTGTAAACGAATGAATAAACAAACAAATGATGAAAGGAAAAAATGGGGTGTAACAAGTTGGATAAAAAATTTTTACAAATTGATGATGCAAATTTTATTGATTGGGAAATTAGGGAAATGGAATGTTTGTAAAATAAAAAATTTTTGTTAAAAAATTTTTTAACGAAAATTAGTGATGAATAAGGGAAAAGTCCCTAGATCATTGCAAAAATGACAAAATTTTTTGTGATTTTTTGTGATTTTTTGTGAAATTTTCAAGAAAAAATATGTCTGGCGTGCATTAATTAAACTGCAACTTGATGAGAGACGTAATTGAGAAACCAAGCCAACAGCACCTGACGGTGAATCAGTGCAACAGTATGAGACCGAGAAGCATCCTGCCTACCATATCATTAATTTACCCGCGAAAGTGAGAAAACCGCTCGCCGACCACAAGGGGTACATGTCAACCATATATGGGAGCCCCCTGGCGGAGCACTCTGAAGGGCTTATTGAGATCTACCCCAAAAAAAAAACCAAAAGTATAGAAAAGGGAAAATGCCGCGATCACGAGGTCCAAATTGGCCAAGCATCCCCAACCATTAGTAACGGAGCGCAAGTTTAGGAAAATTAAGCAAGTTATGGCCCTGACCGAGGAACCAGAGGCGACAAAGAGCAATTTATGAGAGCGGGTGTAGGGTGGTAGATGAAAGAACGCACCTGAAGCTGGGCATGATAAACATTACTAACGCCGGGTTGCTGGTTTCTCGTGAGAGGTACGATTAATAAATAACCCAGCGCCTCTTGGTCAGTACATAGAGCAAGGTTAAGTGGTGAGAGGTCCTTGAACGGTGGATTCTGGGTCTTTGGAGGTTCCTCGTGTTGTGAAGGTTTTTATGCGAAAGTTAGCGGTGTTAGGTTTTAGTCCGATTAGCGGGATTGTTCCTAGAACATGACATGTTATGAGGTTGTATGGGAATGTGCCTAGATCTGTCTATGGCCGGTTTTGGATGGTATGGGAGAAGATGTGAAGATTTGGTTGGTTTTACAATAATGGTATGCCTGAGTTTCCTGCATGGATTTTATGTCTAATGTGGTGGAGAATGCGATGCAAAGTAATACATACCATAGCGTATGGGGGGAGGGGGGGCCCCCCATGTACGTATTAATTGGGAAATTTGAGGAACTTGAATATTTTTTTGGGAACTTGAATTTTTTTGGACAACTCTAAGAAGGGGGTGATCTTCAATCTTTGGTTTACAAGACCAATGTTTTTTATAAACTATTAGAGTAGTTAGAGATTAAGTATCTTGTTTTCTAGAAGGCTGATAGTGGGGAATAGGATAAGGATGATAGTAAAGTAGGTAGCTGATGCAAGTTGCCCAATGATGATAAATGGATGTTCAACTGGTTGACTACCGATTCATGTAAGGATCAAAAGGTTAGTAACTAGGATTCAAAATAGGAGTTGGGAGATGGGTCGGAAGGTTATTGTTCGTTGCTTTGACATGTGGAGGAATGGGGCTAAAAATAGAATTAGGACGGAGGCAGCGAGAGCTAGGACTCCTCCTAATTTGTTAGGGATTGATCGTAGAATAGCATATGCAAATAGGAAGTATCATTCAGGTTTAATATGAGGAGGTGTAACTAATGGATTTGCAGGTGTAAAATTTTCTGGGTCTCCTAAAAGGTTAGGTGAGAATATAGCAAGTGTTATTAGTGGGATGAGGAGGAATAGAAGGCCTAACACGTCTTTCATTGAGAAGTAAGGGTGAAATGGGATTTTATCACAGTCTGAATGAATGCCTAGGGGGTTGTTTGAGCCTGTTTCATGTAGGAAGGTTAGGTGAATGAAAGTGAGACCTGCAATCAAGAATGGGAGAAGGAAGTGAAGGGCGAAGAATCGGGTGAGCGTAGGGTTATCAACTGAGAACCCTCCTCAGGCTCATTCTACAAGTGTTTGGCCAATATAGGGGATAGCTGAGAATAAGTTAGTAATTACTGTGGCGCCTCAGAATGATATTTGGCCTCATGGGAGAACATATCCTACGAAAGCAGTTGCTATTAAAGTTAGGAGGAGAACAACTCCTGTGTTTCAGGTTTCTTTATATAGGTAGGAACCATAGTAGAATCCTCGTCCAATGTGTAGGTAGATGCACATGAAGAAGAAGGAGGCACCGTTTGCGTGGAGGTTTCGGATCAGTCAACCGAATTGGACATTTCGACATGTATGAGCAACGGATGTGAATGCTAGAGTGATATCTGCTGTATAGTGCATTGCCAGTAAAAGGCCAGTGGTAATTTGAATTATTAGGCAGATGCCTAGGAGAGATCCGAAATTTCATCAAGCGGAAATGTTTGATGGTGTTGGGAGATCAATTAAGGAGTTATTGATTATTTTTAGAAGAGGATGATGTTTTCGTAGGTTGGGGGTCATTAATTTTTAGTTCTGTGTAAGTGAGATAATAATTAAGATAGACAGAGCGAAGGTTCCTAGGTAGGTTTTGATTAATCCGGAGTGGAAAGTAGTTAGGGTTTTAGATGTTTTGAGTTGAAGGATTGCTAGTCCTTCTGGGCCAATTTTTTTATATCAGGATAGGTCGATTAGGTGGGATGCAATGTTTTGGCCGTTGCTTAGGAGGTTGGTGGAGCTGAGGCGGTGTATGAGGGGATTAAAGTATCCTAGAGTGTTGGAGAAGTTTATAGTCATATTTTGCTTAGGAAGGGTGAGTGAATGCGTGAGTTTTGATAGTTCCAGTGCTAGAATAATACCTAATGTTGTGATAATGATGGCTGTGGTTTTTGTAAGAAGAGGCATAGTTATAGGAGGGGTTTTTGTGGGAGAAATATAAGAGGTGATTAGTAATCCAGCCATGATACTTCCGAGAGCAAGACGGGTGATTGGGTTTGTGACTGCTGGGTTGTTTTCATTAATGGGGGTAATAGAAGGAATTCGGGTGTAGTCGGTTTGTACTAGTAGGGTTATACGCAGGCTATAAGTTGCAGTAAATGATGTGGCTACAAGTGTTAGAAGGAGCGCTCAGGTGTTTAAGTAGGAGGTGTTGAGGCTTTCGATGATGAGGTCTTTTGAGTAGAACCCTGCTAGAAATGGGGTTCCTATGAGAGCTAGGTTTCCGATTGTCAGACATGAAGTGGTTGTAGGGAGTAATTTTTGTAGACCTCCTATTTTTCGGATGTCTTGTTCACCGTTGAGGCTATGGATGATAGATCCAGAGCAGAGGAAGAGTATGGCTTTGAAGAATGCGTGGGTGGAAATATGTAGAAAGGCTAGTTGGGGTAGGTTTAAGCCAATAGTAACTATTATTAGGCCTAATTGGCTGGATGTAGAGAAAGCAATAATTTTTTTGATGTCGTTTTGGGTAAGAGCGCATGTAGCGGCAAATAGTGTGGATAGGGCACCTATACAGAGGCACGCAGTTAGAGCGATTTGATTACTACATAATATGTGGTGAGTGCGAATTAATAGAAAGATTCCGGCAACTACTATTGTACTGGAATGGAGTAGAGCGGATACAGGAGTTGGTCCTTCTATAGCGGCTGGGAGTCACGGGTGGAGGCCGAATTGGGCGGATTTACCTGTGGCTGCTAAAATGAGTCCTATAAGAGGAAGTAAGGGTATTTGGTTTGGGTAAGATGGTTGTTGAATTTCTCATGTATTGATTGAAGAGGCTAATCATGCTATGCAGAGGATCAGTCCGATATCTCCGATACGATTATAAAGTACGGCTTGGAGTGCGGCGGTGTTAGCTTCTGCTCGGCCGTATCATCATCCGATTAGGAGGAAGGATATAATTCCAACTCCTTCTCAGCCAATAAATAGGAGGAATATGTTGTTGGCGATAATTAAGATTAGCATAGCAATGAGGAAAATTAAGAGGTAGAGAGAGAATTTTGTGGCATGAGGTTCTGAGGCTATGTACCATGTTGCGAATTGTAGAATAGATCATGTTACGAATAGAGCAATGGGGAAGAATATTAAGGAGTATTGGTCTATTTTAAGGTTAAAAGGGATTTTGAAGTTTGTAATGAATTTTCACTCTCAATAGAAGGTAGTGTTTTCCATATTAGAATAGATAGAGAGGATTATGGGAATTAAACTGGTCATGAAGGAAGTTTTGACAGTATATATAATGGTGGTTGGGGAGTTTTGATAGTTCTTGGATAGAAGGGGAAGAAGAATAGGAGTAGAAAGAATGGCCAAGGTTAGGAATATGGAGGTGTTGAGAATTAATGGAAAGTCCATTACTTTTACTTGGACTTGCACCAAGATGAATGGCTCCTAAGACCAGTGGATTGCTATTATCCTTTAAAAGTAAGGGGGCTGAGGTCTTAGGCTCAGATGCAAGAGTTAGCAGTTCTTGTTGGTTAAACCTCCCCTCGGCAGGCAAGAAGAGTTTAACTTCTATTTTTAGGATCACAGTCTAATGTTTGGCTTAAAACTATGCTTGCATATGGGGATTCCTGAGATTAGTTCTGGTTTTAGGATGAGGAGAAGGGAGGGTAGAATGTGGAGTGTTATAAGGAGATGTTCTCGCGTATTCGAATTTTGGGTAGTTGTGATGTAAGTTGGGGTTGGTCCTCGTTGGGTTATAAGGAGTATGTAGAGGGTGTAGGCTGCAGTCAGTAGAGTTGCGATTCCGGTTAGGATGATAGTGAATGCAGATCAATTGAAGAGAGCAATTATGATAGTTAGTTCAGCTATTAGATTAGTGGTAGGAGGAAGAGCCATGTTAGTTAGGTTAGCTAGAAGTCATCAGATTCCTATGAGAGGTAGGAGGGGTTGTAGGCCTCGTGTTAAGAGGAGGGTGCGGCTGTGTATGCGTTCATAATTTGTATTAGCTAGGCAAAATAGTATGGAAGAGGTGAGTCCATGTGAAATTATCAAGATTATCGCTCCTGAAAAAGATCAATGGGTTTGGATTATTGTTGCGGCAATGACTAGGCCTATATGGCTTACCGAGGAGTAGGCGATTAGAGATTTAAGGTCAATTTGGCGTAGGCAGATGGAGCTTGTTATTAATGCCCCTCATAGGGCTAAGGTTAGGAATGGGTAGTAGAGGTAGTCGAGCAGGGAGTTTAAGACCATTGAGATACGTATAATGCCGTACCCTCCAAGTTTGAGGAGGAGTGCGGCTAGAAGTATGGACCCTGCGATTGGTGCCTCTACGTGGGCTTTTGGGAGTCATAGGTGTAATCCATAAAGGGGGGCTTTTACTATGAAAGCGAGTAGTAGGGCTAGGCTTGATATGAGGCCTGTTCAGGAGTTTGTAAGGGATGGATGTGAAAGTTTTATTATAATGATGTGCATGGACCCTGTTTGAGTGTGAAGATAAAGGATCGCAACTAATAGGGGAAGAGAACTGACTAGGGTATAGAATAAGAGGTAGACCCCAGCACTTAAACGTTCTGGTTGGCTGCCCCATCGTGTAATTAGAATTAGAGTAGGGATTAAGGTTGCTTCGAATGCAATATAAAACAATATCAGTTCTAAGGCTGAGAAGGCCAGGATGATAAATGGTTGAGCAAGGATTATGGTTATGATAAATATATATTTTCGTGTAGGGGGCTCTTGCTGGAGGTGATTTTGGCTTGCTAACATTATAAGGGGCAGAAGTCAACAAGATAGGACTAATAAGGGGGATGAAATTTGGTCGATACCAAGTCATGGGGATAGGTTCTTGTTAGGGTGGTAGGTTGAAGAGAGTCACTGTAAGCTGGCGGTTGCGATTAAGAGGCTGTGGGAAGTGACATTAAGTCAAAGAAATTTTTGGGGTGATAGGAGGGTTATAGGGAGTAGTATGATCGTGGGGAGAATAATTTTTAGCATTGTAGAAGGTTTAGATTATGCAAATGATCTGACCCGTGAGTTCGGGTGGAAGCTACTAGAATTGCCAGGCCGGCGCCTGCTTCACAGGCTGAAAATGCTAGTATGAGAATGGGTATTAGGGAGGGGGATGTTGTTTGGGTTTGGATGGGCCACATGGATAGGGCAATGTATATGGATAGTATTATACTTTCTAAGCATAGTAGGGCGGAAATTAGGTGTATTCGGTGAAAGGCTAGTCCTAGGCTGCTTAGGGCGAAGGCAGAGTAGAAGCTTAAATGTAGAAAGGTCATTGAGAAAGTCACAGAGTGGGACTGTGGTTTGTTGAGCCGAAATCAACTGTCTTAATTAGACTAACTTTCTGTAGTTATTCTGCTCATTCTAAGCCCCCTTGTATCCATTCATAGATTAATCCGAATGCGAGGAGGAGAATAATGGCGAAGGTTCAGGTTAAAGTATTGAGGGGGGAGAGAAGTTGAGTAGCTCATGGGAGGGGTAGTAAGAGGGCGATTTCTAGGTCGAACAAGAGAAATAAGATTGCGACAAGAAAGAATCGGATTGAAAAAGGGAGACGGGCTGAGCCCAGTGGGTCAAAGCCACATTCATATGGGGATAGTTTTTCTGAATCTGGATTTATTTGAGCCAGTCAAAGGTTTAATGAAGTTAGGATAATACATAGTGATAGAGAGGTTGTAAATATAAAGAGGATTATGTTAATTGCCTTTCTCTGGTTTTGATCCAGATTTTAGAGATTGGAAGTCAATTGTAATTAATATACTAGAAAGGCAGGATCCTCATCAGTAGATTGTTATATAGAGGAATAGTCAGATAATATCAACAAAATGTCAGTATCAAGCCGCTGCTTCAAAGCCAAAGTGGTGGTTGGGTGTGAAATGGAATTTGATGAGACGGAAAAGGCAAATTAAGAGAAAGGATGACCCAATGATTACGTGAAGGCCATGGAATCCTGTGGCTACAAAGAAGGTGGATCCATAGATTCCATCAGCAATTGAGAATGGCGCTTCATAATATTCTATTGCTTGAAGTGCTGTAAAGTAGAATCCTAACAGGACAGTTATGAGTAGGGCCTGAGTAGCTTGATTTCGGTTACCTTCTGTAATGCTATGATGAGCTCATGTAACGGTAACTCCTGAAGCTAAAAGGATGGCAGTGTTTAGTAGAGGTACTTCTATTGGATTGAGGGGTTTGATTCCCATAGGGGGTCATTGCCCTCCGAGTTCTGGGGTGGGGACTAAGCTAGAGTGAAAGAATGCTCAGAAGAATCCTAGAAAGAAGAAGGCTTCGGAGGTAATGAATAGAATTATTCCGTAGCGTAAGCCTTTTTGGACTGTTAGAGTATGGTGACCTTGGAATGTGCTTTCTCGTACGATATCACGCCATCATTGAATTATTACTAAAATTATGGAAAGCAGGCCTAGGAGTAAGAGTTGCATGGAATTGTGATGGAATCATATGGCCAATCCGGAGGTAGTAAGGAGAGCGGCCGCAGCTCCGAAAATGGGTCAGGGGCTTGGGTCTACTATATGGAAGGAGTGGGCTTGGTGTGTCATTAAAGGTTAAATGTTTTCTTGTAAGTAAAGGCTTAGTAGTAGTACAAAGACATAGGCTTGGATTATTGCTACGGCTACTTCTAAAATTGTTAGGAGAAGGAGAATAGCTGTGGTTAAGAGGGATACTGCAGGTATAATGGGAAGGAGGACAGCAGTGGCTGTAGAAATGAGTTGGATAAGTAGATGTCCTGCTGTGAGGTTGGCTGTAAGGCGGACTCCTAAGGCAAGTGGACGAATGAGAAGGCTTGTTGTTTCGATTATGATAAGGGCAGGGATTAGGGGTGTTGGGGTACCTTCTGGCAAGAGGTGTCCTAGGGAAGCTGAGGGTTGGTTTCGTAGGCCTGTTAATAGTGTAGCAAGTCATAGGGGGAAGGCAAGGGCTAGGTTTATTGATAGTTGAGTAGTAGGTGTGAATGTGTAGGGTAAAAGGCCTAATAGGTTGATTATTAATAGTATGATTATGAGTGATGATAAGATTAGGGCTCATTTGTGGCCTTTTTTGTTTAATGGGGTTATCAGTTGTTTTGTAATTAGGTGGAAGAATCAGAGTTGAAGCGTTGAAAGACGATTTGTAACTCATCGGTTGCCAGGGGAGGGAAGCAAGAGAGTTGGGAACAATAGAGAGATCAGAATAAGGGGGATTCCTAGAAGTGTTGGGCTTATAAATTGGTCGAAGAAGCTTAGGTTCATGGTCAGTCTCAAGGGTAAGTTTTTATAGTGGATAATGTTTTGTTGGATGGCGAGTTGGTTGGAGTAAATAATAAAAGTTTAGGTTGAAGGATGAGGGAAAAAGTGAGTCATGAAGTAAGTATAATAAAGAGTCAGGGCGCTGGGTTTAGCTGAGGCATGTCATTAAGGAGGATGGGTAGTCCTCTTTCTCTAGCTTAAAAGGCTAGTGCTGGTTCATAGCTTCTTAATGATTAGGATGTTAGAAGTGAAGATCAGTTTTCGAAGTCTGTTAGAGGAGCTGATTCCACTACAATGGGTATGAAGCTGTGATTGGCTCCACAGATTTCTGAGCATTGGCCGTAGAAGATTCCAGGGCGGGTTGTGATGAAGGAAGTTTGATTTAGTCGTCCTGGAATTGCATCGGTTTTTACACCAAGGCTGGGCACGGCTCATGAGTGGAGGACATCATCAGCTGTGACGATAACTCGGATTGGGGATTCTATTGGGATAACAATGCGGTTATCAACTTCTAGGAGGCGGAAGTGACCAAGTGGTAGGTCTGTGGTTGGTAACATGTAAGAGTCAAAGGATAAATCTTTGAAGTCTGTGTATTCATAGGATCAATATCATTGATGACCAATGGCTTTAAGGGTAAGGTCGGGTTCGTCGATTTCGTCTATTATGTAGAGGATTTGAAGGGATGGGAGGGCTAGTATAATTAGGACGATGGCAGGTAGAATTGTTCAGACAAGTTCTACTTCTTGTGCGTCGACGGTGTTAGAGGATAGTTTTTCTATGAGTATAAGAGCTAGGAGGTATAGAACTAGGCTACAGATGGCTAGAGCAACTATTAGGGCATGATCATGAAATTCGATGAGTTCTTCTATAATAGGGGATGAAGCGTCTTGAAAACCAAGTTGAGAGTGGTTGGCCATAATGTGGAAGGTGGGATGTACTGGGTTTTCACCTGTGATTTAGTCTTGACAAGACTATGTAATTATTTTACTAACAACCCATAAGAAAGAAGCATGAGTGGTTAGATGCGGTTGGCTTGAAACCAGCTTATGAGGGTTCGATTCCTTCCTTTCTTGTACTTGAACAAAAGCTGGTTCTTCGAAGGTGTGGTAAGGGGGAGGGCAGCCGTGAATTCATTCGATGTTTGTGGAAGTAAGTTCTGGTTGTAATACTTTTCGTTTGGATGCGAAGGCTTCTCAGATAATAAATATCAGTATAATTACGGCTATCATGGAGATAAGGGAGCCAATGGAGGATAGGGAATTCCATAAGGTATAAGCATCTGGATAGTCTGAGTATCGACGTGGTATACCAGCTAAACCTAGGAAATGTTGTGGGAAGAATGTTAGGTTAACCCCAAAGAAA
>NW_026990865.1:0-37102 GCF_036250125.1 Pseudopipra pipra
TCCTGAAAGCCAAACCTCACAAGCTTTCTGTCCCGGGAAAAGAAGACTGCTGCTGTCCCCCCCTTTGGTCAGCCCCGCCCCGCCATTGCCGGCCACCCGATACAAATCCTATCCAAATGAGGATTCCTTGCAGGGAAAAGGTGCCAGCACAGAAAGTCCAGGTTGGCCAGAGAGTGCCCAGGCTGTGCCACACACTGCACCTGAAAGCCAAACCTCACAAGCTTTCTGTCCGGGAAACACAGGTGCTGTCCCCCCTTTGATCAGCCCGCCCCGCCATTTTAGTAGCCCCCCCAAAACCCGATCAAAATGAGGATTCCTCGCAGGGAAAAGGTGCCAGCACAGAAAGCCCTGCCTGCTCACGGACACCCCAGGCTGCGCCACACACTGCACCTGAAAGCCAAACCTCACAAGCTTTCTGTCCCGGGAAACAGGGCTGCTGTCCCCCCTTTGGTCAGCCCCGCCCCGCCATTGCCGGCCACCCGATCCAAACCCGATGCAAATGAGGATTCCTCGCAGGGAAAAGGTGCCAGCACAGAAAGCCCTGCCTGCTCACGGACACCCCAGGCTGCGCCCACACTGCACCTGAAAGCCAAACTTCACAAGCTCTCTGTCCTGGGAAAAGAAGGCTTCTGCTGTCACACTTTGGTCAGCCCCGCCCCGCCATTGCCGGCCACCCGATACAAATCCGATCCAAATGAGGATTCCTCGCAGGGAAAAGGTGCCAGCACAGAAAGCCCTGCCTGCTCACGGACACCCCAGGCTGCGCCACACACTGCACCTGAAAGCCAAACTTCACAAGCTCTCTGTCCTGGGAAAAGAAGGCTGCTGCTGTCACACTTTGGTCAGCCCCGCCCCGCCATTGCCGGCCACCCGATACAAATCCGATCCAAATGAGGATTCCTCGCAGGGAAAAGGTGCCAGCACAGAAAGTCCAGGTTGGCCAGAGAGTGCCCAGGTTGTGCCACACACTGCACCTGAAAGCCAAACCTCACAAGCTTTCTGTCCCGGGAAACAGGGCTGCTGTCCCCCCTTTGATCAGCCCCGCCCCGCCATTTTAGCAGCCCCCCCAAAACCCGATCCAAATGAGGATTCCTCGCAGGAAAAGGTGCCAGCACAGAAAGCCCTGCCTGCTCACGGACACCCCAGGCTGCGCCACACACTGCACCTGAAAGCCAAACTTCACAAGCTTTCTGTCCCGGGAAACAGGGCTGCTGTCCCCCGTTTGGTCAGCCCCGCCCCTCCATTTTAGCAGCCCCCCCAAAACGCGATCCAAATGAGGATTCCTCGCAGGGAAAAGGTGCCAGCACAGAAAGCCCTGCCTGCCCACAGAGTGCCCAGGCTGCACCACACACTGCACCTGAAAGCCAAACCTCACAAGCTTTCTGTCCCGGGAAAAGAAGACTGCTGCTGTCCCCCCCTTTGGTCAGCCCCGCCCCGCCATTGCCGGCCACCCGATCCAAACCGGATCCAAATGAGGATTCCTCGCAGGGAAAAGGTGCCAGCACAGAAAGCCCTGCCTGCCCACAGAGTGCCCAGGCTGCGCCACACACTGCACCTGAAAGCCAAACCTCACAAGCTTTCTGTCCCGGGAAACAGGGTTGCTGTCCCCCCCTTTGGTCAGCCCCGACCCGCCATTGCCGGCAACCCGATCCAAACCCGATGCAAATGAGGATTCCTCTCAGGGAAAAGGGGCCAGCACAGAAAGCCCTGCCTGCTCACGGACACCCCAGGCTGCGCCACACACTGCACCTGAAAGCCAAACTTCACAAGCTCTCTGTCCTGGGAAAAGAAGGCTGCTGCTGTCACACTTTGGTCAGCCCCGCCCCGCCATTGCCGGCCACCCGATACAAATCCGATCCAAATGAGGATTCCTCGCAGGGAAAAGGTGCCAGCACAGAAAGTCCAGGTTGGCCAGAGAGTGCCCAGGCTGTGCCACACACTGCACCTGAAAGCCAAACCTCACAAGCTTTCTGTCCCGGGAAACAGGGCTGCTGTCCCCCCTTTGGTCAGCCCCGCCCCGCCATTTTAGCAGCCCCCCCAAAACCCGATCCAAATGAGGATTCCTCGCAGGGAAAAGGTGCCAGCACAGAAAGCCCTGCCTGCCCCACAGAGTGCCCAGGCTGCGCCACACACTGCACCTGAAAGCCAAACCTCACAAGCTTTCTGTCCCGGGAAAAGAAGACTGCTGCTGTCCCCCCTTTGGTCAGCCCCGCCCCGCCATTGCCGGCCACCCGATCCAAACCCGATCCAAATGAGGATTCCTCGCAGGGAAAAGGTGCCAGCACAGAAAGCCCTGCCTGCCCACAGAGTGCCCAGGCTGCGCCACACACTGCACCTGAAAGCCAAACCTCACAAGCTTTCTGTCCCGGGAAAAGAAGACTGCTGCTGTCCCCCCTTTGGTCAGCCCCGCCCCGCCATTGCCGGCCACCCGATCCAAACCCGATGCAAATGAGGATTCCTCGCAGGGAAAAGGTGCCAGCACAGAAAGCCCTGCCTGCTCACGGACACCCCAGGCTGCGCCACACACTGCACCCTGAAAGCCAAACTTCACAAGCTTTCTGTCCCGGGAAACAGGGCTGCTGTCCCCCCTTTGGTCAGCCCCCGCCCCGCCATTGCCGGCCACCCGATCCAAACCCGATGCAAATGAGGATTCCTCGCAGGGAAAAGGTGCCAGCACAGAAAGCCCTGCCTGCTCACGGACACCCCAGGCTGCGCCACACACTGCATCTGAAATCCAAACTTCACAAGCTTTCTGTCCCAGGAAACAGGGCTGCTGTCCCCCCTTTGGTCAGCCCCGCCCCGCCATTGCCGGCCACCCGATCCAAACCCGATGCAAATGAGGATTCCTCGCAGGGAAAAGGTGCCAGCACAGAAAGCCCTGCCTGCTCACGGACACCCCAGGCTGCGCCACACACTGCACCTGAAAGCCAAACCTCACAAGCTTTCTGTCCCGGGAAACAGGGCTGCTGTCCCCCCTTTGGTCAGCCCCGCCCCGCCATTGCCGGCCACCCGATCCAAACCCGATGCAAATGAGGATTCCTCGCAGGGAAAAGGTGCCAGCACAGAAAGCCCTGCCTGCTCACGGACACCCCAGGCTGCGCCACACACTGCACCTGAAAGCCAAACTTCACAAGCTTTCTGTCCCGGGAAACAGGGCTGCTGTCCCCCCTTTGGTCAGCCCCGCCCCGCCATTGCCGGTCACCCGATCCAAACCCGATGCAAATGAGGATTCCTCGCAGGGAAAAGGTGCCAGCACAGAAAGTCCAGGTTGGCCAGAGAGTGCCCAGGCTGTGCCACACACTGCACCTGAAAGCCAAACTTCACAAGCTCTCTGTCCTGGGAAAAGAAGGCTGCTGCTGTCACACTTTGGTCAGCCCCGCCCCGCCATTGCCGGCCACCCGATACAAATCCGATCCAAATGAGGATTCCTCGCAGGGAAAAGGTGCCAGCACAGAAAGCCCTGCCTGCTCACGGACACCCCAGGCTGCGCCACACACTGCACCTGAAAGCCAAACTTCACAAGCTCTCTGTCCTGGGAAAAGAAGGCTGCTGCTGTCCCCCCTTTGGTCAGCCCCGCCCCGCCATTGCCGGCCACCCGATACAAATCCGATCCAAATGAGGATTCCTCGCAGGGAAAAGGTGCCAGCACAGAAAGTCCAGGTGGCCAGAGAGTGCCCAGGCTGTGCCACACACTGCACCTGAAAGCCAAACCTCACAAGCTTTCTGTCCCGGGAAACAGGGCTGCTGTCCCCCCTTTGGTCAGCCCCGCCCCGCCATTTTAGCAGCCCCCCCAAAACCCGATCCAAATGAGGATTCCTCGCAGGGAAAAGGTGCCAGCACAGAAAGCCCTGCCTGCCCACAGAGTGCCCAGGCTGCGCCACACACTGCACCTGAAAGCCAAACCTCACAAGCTTTCTGTCCCGGGAAAAGAAGACTGCTGCTGTCCCCCCTTTGGTCAGCCCCGCCCCGCCATTGCCGGCCACCCGATCAAAACCCGATCCAAATGAGGATTCCTCGCAGGGAAAAGGTGCCAGCACAGAAAGCCCTGCCTGCCCACAGAGTGCCCAGGCTGCGCCACACACTGCACCTGAAAGCCAAACCTCACAAGCTTTCTGTCCCGGGAAAAGAAGACTGCTGCTGTCCCCCCTTTGGTCAGCCCCGCCCGCCATTGCCGGCCACCCGATACAAATCCGATCCAAATGAGGATTCCTTGCAGGGAAAAGGTGCCAGCACAGAAAGTCCAGGTTGGCCAGAGAGTGCCCAGGCTGTGCCACACACTGCACCTGAAAGCCAAACCTCACAAGCTTTCTGTCCCGGGAAACAGAGGTGCTGTCCCCCCTTTGATCAGCCCCGCCCCGCCATTTTAGCAGCCCCCCCAAAACCCGATCCAAATGAGGATTCCTCGCAGGGAAAAGGTGCCAGCACAGAAAGCCCTGCCTGCTCACGGACACCCCAGGCTGCGCCACACACTGCACCTGAAAGCCAAACCTCACAAGCTTTCTGTCCCCGGGAAACAGGGCTGCTGTCCCCCCTTTGGTCAGCCCCGCCCCGCCATTGCCGGCCACCCGATCCAAACCGATGCAAATGAGGATTCCTCGCAGGGAAAAGGTGCCAGCACAGAAAGCCCTGCCTGCTCACGGACACCCCAGGCTGCGCCACACACTGCACCTGAAAGCCAAACTTCACAAGCTTTCTGTCCCGGGAAACAGGGCTGCTGTCCCCCCTTTGGTCAGCCCCGCCCCGCCATTGCCGGCCACCCGATCCAAACCCGATGCAAATGAGGATTCCTCGCAGGGAAAAGGTGCCAGCACAGAAAGCCCTGCCTGCTCACGGACACCCCAGGCTGCGCCACACACTGCACCTGAAAGCCAAACTTCACAAGCTCTCTGTCCTGGGAAAAGAAGGCTGCTGCTGTCACACTTTGGTCAGCCCCGCCCCGCCATTGCCGGCCACCCGATACAAATCCGATCCAAATGAGGATTCCTCGCAGGGAAAAGGTGCCAGCACAGAAAGTCCAGGTTGGCCAGAGAGTGCCCAGGCTGTGCCACACACTGCACCTGAAAGCCAAACCTCACAAGCTTTCTGTCCCGGGAAACAGGGCTGCTGTCCCCCCTTTGATCAGCCCGCCCCGCCATTTTAGCAGCCCCCCCAAAACCCGATCCAAATGAGGATTCCTCGCAGGGAAAAGGTGCCAGCACAGAAAGCCCTGCCTGCTCACGGACACCCCAGGCTGCGCCACACACTGCACCTGAAAGCCAAACTTCACAAGCTTTCTGTCCCGGGAAACAGGGCTGCTGTCCCCCGTTTGGTCAGCCCCGCCCCGCCATTTTAGCAGCCCCCCCAAAACGCGATCCAAATGAGGATTCCTTGCAGGGAAAAGGTGCCAGCACAGAAAGCCCTGCCTGCCCACGGAGTGCCCAGGCTGCACCACACACTGCACCTGAAAGCCAAACCTCACAAGCTTTCTGTCCCGGGAAAAGAAGACTGCTGCTGTCCCCCCCTTTGGTCAGCCCCGCCCCGCCATTGCCGGCCACCCGATCCAAACCGGATCCAAATGAGGATTCCTCGCAGGGAAAAGGTGCCAGCACAGAAAGCCCTGCCTGCCCACAGAGTGCCCAGGCTGCGCCACACACTGCACCTGAAAGCCAAACCTCACAAGCTTTCTGTCCCGGGAAACAGGGTTGCTGTCCCCCCCTTTGGTCAGCCCCGCCCCGCCATTGCCGGCAACCCGATCCAAACCCGATGCAAATGAGGATTCCTCGCAGGGAAAAGGGGCCAGCACAGAAAGCCCTGCCTGCTCACGGACACCCCAGGCTGCGCCACACACTGCACCTGAAAGCCAAACTTCACAAGCTCTCTGTCCTGGGAAAAGAAGGCTGCTGCTGTCACACTTTGGTCAGCCCCGCCCCGCCATTGCCGGCCACCCGATACAAATCCGATCCAAATGAGGATTCCTCGCAGGGAAAAGGTGCCAGCACAGAAAGCCCTGCCTGCTCACGGACACCCCAGGCTGCGCCACACACTGCACCTGAAAGCCAAACTTCACAAGCTCTCTGTCCTGGGAAAAGAAGGCTGCTGCTGTCCCCCCTTTGGTCAGCCCCGCCCCGCCATTGCCGGCCACCCGATAGAAATCCGATCCAAATGAGGATTCCTCGCAGGGAAAAGGTGCCAGCACAGAAAGTCCAGGTTGGCCAGAGAGTGCCCAGGCTGTGCCACACACTGCACCTGAAAGCCAAACCTCACAAGCTTTCTGTCCCGGGAAACAGGGCTGCTGTCCCCCCTTTGGTCAGCCCCGCCCGCCATTTTAGCAGCCCCCCCAAAACCCGATTCAAATGAGGATTCCTCGCAGGGAAAA
The DNA here is from genome assembly GCF_036250125.1 of Pseudopipra pipra. Classification (NCBI taxonomy): domain Eukaryota; kingdom Metazoa; phylum Chordata; class Aves; order Passeriformes; family Pipridae; genus Pseudopipra; species Pseudopipra pipra. The sequence continues at coordinate 6,356 of NW_026990865.1, forward strand.
GGTGCCAGCACAGAAAGCCCTGCCTGCCCACAGAGTGCCCAGGCTGCGCCACACACTGCACCTGAAAGCCAAACCTCACAAGCTTTCTGTCCCGGGAAAAGAAGACTGCTGCTGTCCCCCCTTTGGTCAGCCCCGCCCCGCCATTGCCGGCCACCCGATCAAAACCCGATCCAAATGAGGATTCCTCGCAGGGAAAAGGTGCCAGCACAGAAAGCCCTGCCTGCCCACAGAGTGCCCAGGCTGCGCCACACACTGCACCTGAAAGCCAAACCTCACAAGCTTTCTGTCCCGGGAAAAGAAGACTGCTGCTGTCCCCCCCTTTGGTCAGCCCCGCCCCGCCATTGCCGGCCACCCGATACAAATCCTATCCAAATGAGGATTCCTTGCAGGGAAAAGGTGCCAGCACAGAAAGTCCAGGTTGGCCAGAGAGTGCCCAGGCTGTGCCACACACTGCACCTGAAAGCCAAACCTCACAAGCTTTCTGTCCCGGGAAACAGAGGTGCTGTCCCCCCTTTGATCAGCCCCGCCCCGCCATTTTAGCAGCCCCCCCAAAACCCGATCCAAATGAGGATTCCTCGCAGGGAAAAGGTGCCAGCACAGAAAGCCCTGCCTGCTCACGGACACCCCAGGCTGCGCCACACACTGCACCTGAAAGCCAAACCTCACAAGCTTTCTGTCCCGGGAAACAGGGCTGCTGTCCCCCCTTTGGTCAGCCCCGCCCCGCCATTGCCGGCCACCCGATCCAAACCCGATGCAAATGAGGATTCCTCGCAGGGAAAAGGTGCCAGCACAGAAAGCCCTGCCTGCTCACGGACACCCCAGGCTGCGCCACACACTGCACCTGAAAGCCAAACTTCACAAGCTTTCTGTCCCGGGAAACAGGGCTGCTGTCCCCCCTTTGGTCAGCCCCGCCCCGCCATTGCCGGCCACCCGATCCAAACCCGATGCAAATGAGGATTCCTCGCAGGGAAAAGGTGCCAGCACAGAAAGCCCTGCCTGCTCACGGACACCCCAGGCTGCGCCACACACTGCACCTGAAAGCCAAACTTCACAAGCTCTCTGTCCTGGGAAAAGAAGGCTGCTGCTGTCACACTTTGGTCAGCCCCGCCCCGCCATTGCCGGCCACCCGATACAAATCCGATCCAAATGAGGATTCCTCGCAGGGAAAAGGTGCCAGCACAGAAAGTCCAGGTTGGCCAGAGAGTGCCCAGGCTGTGCCACACACTGCACCTGAAAGCCAAACCTCACAAGCTTTCTGTCCCGGGAAACAGGGCTGCTGTCCCCCCCTTTGATCAGCCCCGCCCCGCCATTTTAGCAGCCCCCCAAAACCCGATCCAAATGAGGATTCCTCGCAGGGAAAAGGTGCCAGCACAGAAAGCCCTGCCTGCTCACGGACACCCCAGGCTGCGCCACACACTGCACCTGAAAGCCAAACTTCACAAGCTTTCTGTCCCGGGAAACAGGGCTGCTGTCCCCCGTTTGGTCAGCCCCGCCCCGCCATTTTAGCAGCCCCCCCAAAACGCGATCCAAATGAGGATTCCTTGCAGGGAAAAGGTGCCAGCACAGAAAGCCCTGCCTGCCCACGGAGTGCCCAGGCTGCACCACACACTGCCCCTGAAAGCCAAACCTCACAAGCTTTCTGTCCCGGGAAAAGAAGACTGCTGCTGTCCCCCCCTTTGGTCAGCCCCGCCCCGCCATTGCCGGCCACCCGATCCAAACCGGATCCAAATGAGGATTCCTCGCAGGGAAAAGGTGCCAGCACAGAAAGCCCTGCCTGCCCACAGAGTGCCCAGGCTGCGCCACACACTGCACCTGAAAGCCAAACCTCACAAGCTTTCTGTCCCGGGAAACAGGGTTGCTGTCCCCCCCTTTGGTCAGCCCCGCCCCGCCATTGCCGGCAACCCGATCCAAACCCGATGCAAATGAGGATTCCTCGCAGGGAAAAGGGGCCAGCACAGAAAGCCCTGCCTGCTCACGGACAACCCCAGGCTGCGCCACACACTGCACCTGAAAGCCAAACTTCACAAGCTCTCTGTCCTGGGAAAAGAAGGCTGCTGCTGTCACACTTTGGTCAGCCCCGCCCCGCCATTGCCGGCCACCCGATACAAATCCGATCCAAATGAGGATTCCTCGCAGGGAAAAGGTGCCAGCACAGAAAGTCCAGGTTGGCCAGAGAGTGCCCAGGCTGTGCCACACACTGCACCTGAAAGCCAAACCTCACAAGCTTTCTGTCCCGGGAAACAGGGCTGCTGTCCCCCCCTTTGGTCAGCCCCGCCCCGCCATTGCCGGCCACCCGATCAAAACCCGATCCAAATGAGGATTCCTCGCAGGGAAAAGGTGCCAGCACAGAAAGCCCTGCCTGCCCACAGAGTGCCCAGGCTGCGCCACACACTGCACCTGAAAGCCAAACCTCACAAGCTTTCTGTCCCGGGAAACAGGGCTGCTGTCCCCCCTTTGGTCAGCCCCGCCCCGCCATTGCCGGCCACCCGATCCAAACCCGATGCAAATGAGGATTCCTCGCAGGGAAAAGGTGCCAGCACAGAAAGCCCTGCCTGCTCACGGACACCCCAGGCTGCGCCACACACTGCACCTGAAAGCCAAACTTCACAAGCTTTCTGTCCCGGGAAACAGGGCTGCTGTCCCCCCTTTGGTCAGCCCCGCCCCGCCATTGCCGGCCACCCGATCCAAACCCGATGCAAATGAGGATTCCTCGCAGGGAAAAGGTGCCAGCACAGAAAGCCCTGCCTGCTCACGGACACCCAGGCTGCGCCACACACTGCACCTGAAAGCCAAACTTCACAAGCTCTCTGTCCTGGGAAAAGAAGGCTGCTGCTGTCACACTTTGGTCAGCCCCGCCCCGCCATTGCCGGCCACCCGATACAAATCCGATCCAAATGAGGATTCCTCGCAGGGAAAAGGTGCCAGCACAGAAAGTCCAGGTTGGCCAGAGAGTGCCCAGGCTGTGCCACACACTGCACCTGAAAGCCAAACCTCACAAGCTTTCTGTCCCGGGAAACAGGGCTGCTGTCCCCCCTTTGATCAGCCCCGCCCCGCCATTTTAGCAGCCCCCCCGCAAAACCCGATCCAAATGAGGATTCCTCGCAGGGAAAAGGTGCCAGCACAGAAAGCCCTGCCTGCTCACGGACACCCCAGGCTGCGCCACACACTGCACCTGAAAGCCAAACTTCACAAGCTTTCTGTCCCGGGAAACAGGGCTGCTGTCCCCCGTTTGGTCAGCCCCGCCCCGCCATTTTAGCAGCCCCCCCAAAACGCGATCCAAATGAGGATTCCTTGCAGGGAAAAGGTGCCAGCACAGAAAGCCCTGCCTGCCCACAGAGTGCCCAGGCTGCACCACACACTGCACCTGAAAGCCAAACCTCACAAGCTTTCTGTCCCGGGAAAAGAAGACTGCTGCTGTCCCCCCCCTTTGGTCAGCCCCGCCCCGCCATTGCCGGCCACCCGATCCAAACCGGATCCAAATGAGGATTCCTCGCAGGGAAAAGGTGCCAGCACAGAAAGCCCTGCCTGCCCACAGAGTGCCCAGGCTGCGCCACACACTGCACCTGAAAGCCAAACCTCACAAGCTTTCTGTCCCGGGAAACAGGGTTGCTGTCCCCCCCCTTTGGTCAGCCCCGCCCCGCCATTGCCGGCAACCCGATCCAAACCCGATGCAAATGAGGATTCCTCGCAGGGAAAAGGTGCCAGCACAGAAAGCCCTGCCTGCCCACAGAGTGCCCAGGCTGCGCCACACACTGCACCTGAAAGCCAAACCTCACAAGCTTTCTGTCCCGGGAAAAGAAGACTGCTGCTGTCCCCCCTTTGGTCAGCCCCGCCCCGCCATTGCCGGCCACCCGATCCAAACCCGACCCAAATGAGGATTCCTCGCAGGGAAAAGGTGCCAGCACAGAAAGCCCTGCCTGCTCACGGACACCCCAGGCTGCGCCACACACTGCACCTGAAAGCCAAACCTCACAAGCTTTCTGTCCCGGGAAAAGAAGACTGCTGCTGTCCCCCCTTTGGTCAGCCCCGCCCCGCCATTGCCGGCCACCCGATACAAATCCGATCCAAATGAGGATTCCTTGCAGGGAAAAGGTGCCAGCACAGAAAGTCCAGGTTGGCCAGAGAGTGCCCAGGCTGTGCCACACACTGCACCTGAAAGCCAAACCTCACAAGCTTTCTGTCCCGGGAAACAGAGGTGCTGTCCCCCCTTTGATCAACCCCGACCCGCCATTTTAGCAGCCCCCCCCAAAACCCGATCCAAATGAGGATTCCTCGCAGGGAAAAGGTGCCAGCACAGAAAGCCCTGCCTGCTCACGGACACCCCAGGCTGCGCCACACACTGCACCTGAAAGCCAAACCTCACAAGCTTTCTGTCCCGGGAAACAGGGCTGCTGTCCCCCCCTTTGGTCAGCCCCGCCCCGCCATTGCCGGCCACCCGATCCAAAACCCGATGCAAATGAGGATTCCTCGCAGGGAAAAGGTGCCAGCACAGAAAGCCCTGCCTGCCCACAGAGTGTCCAGGCTGCGCCACACACTGCACCTGAAAGCCAAACCTCACAAGCTTTCTGTCCCGGGAAACAGGGCTGCTGTCCCCCCCTTTGGTCAGCCCCGCCCCGACATTTTAGCAGCCCCCCCAAATCCCGATCCAAATGAGGATTCCTCGCAGGGAAAAGGTGCCAGCACAGAAAGGTCTGCCAGCCCACAGAGTGCCCAGGCTGCACCACACACTGCACCTGAAAGCCAAACCTCACAAGCTTTCTGTCCCGGGAAAAGAAGACTGCTGCTGTCCCCCCTTTGGTCAGCCCCGCCCCGCCATTGCCGGCCACCCGATCCAAACCCGATGCAAATGAGGATTCCTCGCAGGGAAAAGGGGCCAGCACAGAAAGCCCTGCCTGCTCAGGGACACCCCAGGCTGCGCCACACACTGCACCTGAAAGCCAAACTTCACAAGCTCTCTGTCCTGGGAAAAGAAGGCTGCTGCTGTCACACTTTGGTCAGCCCCGCCCCGCCATTGCCGGCCACCCGATACAAATCCGATCCAAATGAGGATTCCTCGCAGGGAAAAGGTGCCAGCACAGAAAGTCCAGGTTGGCCAGAGAGTGCCCAGGCTGTGCCACACACTGCACCTGAAAGCCAAACCTCACAAGCTTTCTGTCCCGGGAAACAGGGCTGCTGTCCCCCCTTTGGTCAGCCCCGCCCCGCCATTTTAGCAGCCCCCCCAAAACCCGATCCAAATGAGGATTCCTCGCAGGGAAAAGGTGCCAGCACAGAAAGCCCTGCCTGCCCACAGAGTGCCCAGGCTGCGCCACACACTGCACCTGAAAGCCAAACCTCACAAGCTTTCTGTCCCGGGAAAAGAAGACTGCTGCTGTCCCCCCTTTGGTCAGCCCCGCCCCGCCATTGCCGGCCACCCGATCAAAACCCGATCCAAATGAGGATTCCTCGCAGGGAAAAGGTGCCAGCACAGAAAGCCCTGCCTGCCCACAGAGTGCCCAGGCTGCGCCACACACTGCACCTGAAAGCCAAACCTCACAAGCTTTCTGTCCCGGGAAAAGAAGACTGCTGCTGTCCCCCCTTTGGTCAGCCCCCGCCCCGCCATTGCCGGCCACCCGATACAAATCCTATCCAAATGAGGATTCCTTGCAGGGAAAAGGTGCCAGCACAGAAAGTCCAGGTTGGCCAGAGAGTGCCCAGGCTGTGCCACACACTGCACCTGAAAGCCAAACCTCACAAGCTTTCTGTCCCGGGAAACAGAGGTGCTGTCCCCCCTTTGATCAGCCCCGCCCCGCCATTTTAGCAGCCCCCCCAAAACCCGATCCAAATGAGGATTCCTCGCAGGGAAAAGGTGCCAGCACAGAAAGCCCTGCCTGCTCACGGACACCCAGGCTGCGCCACACACTGCACCTGAAAGCCAAACCTCACAAGCTTTCTGTCCCGGGAAACAGGGCTGCTGTCCCCCCTTTGGTCAGCCCCGCCCCGCCATTGCCGGCCACCCGATCCAAACCCGATGCAAATGAGGATTCCTCGCAGGAAAAGGTGCCAGCACAGAAAGCCCTGCCTGCTCACGGACACCCCAGGCTGCGCCACACACTGCACCTGAAAGCCAAACCTCACAAGCTTTCTGTCCGGGAAAAGAAGACTGCTGCTGTCCCCCCTTTGGTCAGCCCCCGCCCCGCCATTGCCGGCCACCCGATCCAAACCCGATGCAAATGAGGATTCCTCGCAGGGAAAAGGTGCCAGCACAGAAAGCCCTGCCTGCTCACGGACACCCCAGGCTGCGCCACACACTGCACCTGAAAGCCAAACTTCACAAGCTCTCTGTCCTGGGAAAAGAAGGCTGCTGCTGTCACACTTTGGTCAGCCCCGCCCCGCCATTGCCGGCCACCCGATACAAATCCGATCCAAATGAGGATTCCTCGCAGGGAAAAGGTGCCAGCACAGAAAGTCCAGGTTGGCCAGAGAGTGCCCAGGCTGTGCCACACACTGCACCTGAAAGCCAAACCTCACAAGCTTTCTGTCCCGGGAAACAGGGCTGCTGTCCCCCCTTTGATCAGCCCCGCCCCGCCATTTTAGCAGCCCCCCCAAAACCCGATCCAAATGAGGATTCCTCGCAGGGAAAAGGTGCCAGCACAGAAAGCCCTGCCTGCTCACGGACACCCCAGGCTGCGCCACACACTGCACCTGAAAGCCAAACTTCACAAGCTTTCTGTCCCGGGAAACAGGGCTGCTGTCCCCCGTTTGGTCAGCCCCGCCCCGCCATTTTAGCAGCCCCCCCAAAACGCGATCCAAATGAGGATTCCTTGCAGGGAAAAGGTGCCAGCACAGAAAGCCCTGCCTGCCCACAGAGTGCCCAGGCTGCACCACACACTGCACCTGAAAGCCAAACCTCACAAGCTTTCTGTCCCGGGAAAAGAAGACTGCTGCTGTCCCCCCCTTTGGTCAGCCCCGCCCCGCCATTGCCGGCCACCCGATCCAAACCGGATCCAAATGAGGATTCCTCGCAGGGAAAAGGTGCCAGCACAGAAAGCCCTGCCTGCCCACAGAGTGCCCAGGCTGCGCCACACACTGCACCTGAAAGCCAAACCTCACAAGCTTTCTGTCCCGGGAAACAGGGTTGCTGTCCCCCCCTTTGGTCAGCCCCGCCCCGCCATTGCCGGCAAACCCGATCCAAAACCCGATGCAAATGAGGATTCCTCGCAGGGAAAAGGTGCCAGCACAGAAAGCCCTGCCTGCCCACAGAGTGCCCAGGCTGCGCCACACACTGCACCTGAAAGCCAAACCTCACAAGCTTTCTGTCCCGGAAAAGAAGACTGCTGCTGTCCCCCCTTTGGTCAGCCCCGCCCCGCCATTGCCGGCCACCCGATCCAAACCCGACCCAAATGAGGATTCCTCGCAGGGAAAAGGTGCCAGCACAGAAAGCCCTGCCTGCTCACGGACACCCCAGGCTGCGCCACACACTGCACCTGAAAGCCAAACCTCACAAGCTTTCTGTCCGGGAAAAGAAGACTGCTGCTGTCCCCCCTTTGGTCAGCCCCGCCCCGCCATTGCCGGCCACCCGATACAAATCCGATCAAATGAGGATTCCTTGCAGGGAAAAGGTGCCAGCACAGAAAGTCCAGGTTGGCCAGAGAGTGCCCAGGCTGTGCCACACACTGCACCTGAAAGCCAAACCTCACAAGCTTTCTGTCCCGGGAAACAGAGGTGCTGTCCCCCCTTTGATCAACCCCGACCCGCCATTTTAGCAGCCCCCCCAAAACCCGATCCAAATGAGGATTCCTCGCAGGGAAAAGGGGGCCAGCACAGAAAGCCCTGCCTGCTCACGGACACCCCAGGCTGCGCCACACACTGCACCTGAAAGCCAAACCTCACAAGCTTTCTGTCCCGGGAAACAGGGCTGCTGTCCCCCCTTTGGTCAGCCCCGCCCCGACATTGCCGGCCACCCGATCCAAACCCGATGCAAATGAGGATTCCTCGCAGGGAAAAGGTGCCAGCACAGAAAGCCCTGCCTGCCCACAGAGTGTCCAGGCTGCGCCACACACTGCACCTGAAAGCCAAACCTCACAAGCTTTCTGTCCCGGGAAACAGGGCTGCTGTCCCCCCTTTGGTCAGCCCCGCCCCGACATTTTAGCAGCCCCCCCAAATCCCGATCCAAATGAGGATTCCTCGCAGGGAAAAGGTGCCAGCACAGAAAGGTCTGCCAGCCCACAGAGTGCCCAGGCTGCACCACACACTGCACCTGAAAGCCAAACCTCACAAGCTTTCTGTCCCGGGAAAAGAAGACTGCTGCTGTCCCCCCTTTGGTCAGCCCCGCCCCGCCATTGCCGGCCACCGATCCAAACCCGATGCAAATGAGGATTCCTCGCAGGGAAAAGGGGCCAGCACAGAAAGCCCTGCCTGCTCAGGGACACCCCAGGCTGCGCCACACACTGCACCTGAAAGCCAAACTTCACAAGCTCTCTGTCCTGGAAAAGAAGGCTGCTGCTGTCACACTTTGGTCAGCCCCGCCCCGCCATTGCCGGCCACCCGATACAAATCCGATCCAAATGAGGATTCCTCGCAGGGAAAAGGTGCCAAGCACAGAAAGTCCAGGTTGGCCAGAGAGTGCCCAGGCTGTGCCACACACTGCACCTGAAAGCCAAACCTCACAAGCTTTCTGTCCCGGAAACAGGGCTGCTGCCCCCCCTTTGGTCAGCCCCGCCCCGCCATTTTAGCAGCCCCCCCAAAACCCGATCCAAATGAGGATTCCTCGCAGGGAAAAGGTGCCAGCACAGAAAGCCCTGCCTGCCCACAGAGTGCCCAGGCTGCGCCACACACTGCACCTGAAAGCCAAACCTCACAAGCTTTCTGTCCCGGGAAAAGAAGACTGCTGCTGTCCCCCTTTGGTCAGCCCCGCCCCGCCATTGCCGGCCACCCGATCAAAAACCCGATCCAAATGAGGATTCCTCGCAGGGAAAAGGTGCCAGCACAGAAAGCCCTGCCTGCCCACAGAGTGCCCAGGCTGCGCCACACACTGCACCTGAAAGCAAAACCTCACAAGCTTTCTGTCCCGGGAAAAGAAGACTGCTGCTGTCCCCCCTTTGGTCAGCCCCGCCCCGCCATTGCCGGCCACCCGATACAAATCCTATCCAAATGAGGATTCCTTGCAGGAAAAGGTGCCAGCACAGAAAGTCCAGGTTGGCCAGAGAGTGCCCAGGCTGTGCCACACACTGCACCTGAAAGCCAAACCTCACAAGCTTTCTGTCCCGGGAAACAGAGGTGCTGTCCCCCCTTTGATCAGCCCCGCCCCGCCATTTTAGCAGCCCCCCCAAAACCCGATCCAAATGAGGATTCCTCGCAGGGAAAAGGTGCCAGCACAGAAAGCCCTGCCTGCTCACGGACACCCCAGGCTGCGCCACACACTTGCACCTGAAAGCCAAACCTCACAAGCTTTCTGTCCCGGGAAACAGGGCTGCTGTCCCCCCTTTGGTCAGCCCCGCCCCGCCATTGCCGGCCACCCGATCCAAACCCGATGCAAATGAGGATTCCTCGCAGGGAAAAGGTGCCAGCACAGAAAGCCCTGCCTGCTCACGGACACCCCCAGGCTGCGCCACACACTGCACCTGAAAGCCAAACTTCACAAGCTCTCTGTCCTGGGAAAAGAAGGCTGCTGCTGTCACACTTTGGTCAGCCCCGCCCCGCCATTGCCGGCCACCCGATACAAATCCGATCCAAATGAGGATTCCTCGCAGGGAAAAGGTGCCAGCACAGAAAGTCCAGGTTGGCCAGAGAGTGCCCAGGCTGTGCCACACACTGCACCTGAAAGCCAAACCTCACAAGCTTTCTGTCCGGGAAACAGGGCTGCTGTCCCCCCTTTGATCAGCCCCGCCCCGCCATTTTAGCAGCCCCCCCAAAACCCGATGCAAATGAGGATTCCTCGCAGGGAAAAGGTGCCAGCACAGAAAGCCCTGCCTGCTCACGGACACCCCAGGCTGCGCCACACACTGCACCTGAAAGCCAAACTTCACAAGCTTTCTGTCCGGGAAACAGGGCTGCTGTCCCCCGTTTGGTCAGCCCCGCCCCGCCATTTTAGCAGCCCCCCCAAAACGCGATCCAAATGAGGATTCCTTGCAGGGAAAAGTGCCAGCACAGAAAGCCCTGCCTGCCCACAGAGTGCCCAGGCTGCACCACACACTGCACCTGAAAGCCAAACCTCACAAGCTTTCTGTCCCGGGAAAAGAAGACTGCTGCTGTCCCCCCCTTTGGTCAGCCCCGCCCCGCCATTGCCGGCCACCCGATCCAAACCGGATCCAAATGAGGATTCCTCGCAGGAAAAGGTGCCAGCACAGAAAGCCCTGCCTGCCCACAGAGTGCCCAGGCTGCGCCACACACTGCACCTGAAAGCCAAACCTCACAAGCTTTCTGTCCCGGGAAACAGGGTTGCTGTCCCCCCCCTTTGGTCAGCCCCGCCCCGCCATTGCCGGCAACCCGATCCAAACCCGATGCAAATGAGGATTCCTCGCAGGGAAAAGGTGCCAGCACAGAAAGCCCTGCCTGCCCACAGAGTGCCCAGGCTGCGCCACACACTGCACCTGAAAGCCAAACCTCACAAGCTTTCTGTCCCGGAAAAGAAGACTGCTGCTGTCCCCCCTTTGGTCAGCCCCGCCCCGCCATTGCCGGCCACCCGATCCAAACCCGACCCAAATGAGGATTCCTCGCAGGGAAAAGGTGCCAGCACAGAAAGCCCTGCCTGCTCACGGACACCCCAGGCTGCGCCACACACTGCACCTGAAAGCCAAACCTCACAAGCTTTCTGTCCCGGGAAAAGAAGACTGCTGCTGTCCCCCCTTTGGTCAGCCCCGCCCCGCATTGCCGGCCACCCGATACAAATCCGATCCAAATGAGGATTCCTTGCAGGGAAAAGGTGCCAGCACAGAAAGTCCAGGTTGGCCAGAGAGTGCCCAGGCTGTGCCACACACTGCACCTGAAAGCCAAACCTCACAAGCTTTCTGTCCCGGGAAACAGAGGTGCTGTCCCCCCCTTTGATCAACCCCGACCCGCCATTTTAGCAGCCCCCCCAAAACCCGATCCAAATGAGGATTCCTCGCAGGGAAAAGGTGCCAGCACAGAAAGCCCTGCCTGCTCACGGACACCCCAGGCTGCGCCACACACTGCACCTGAAAGCCAAACCTCACAAGCTTTCTGTCCCGGGGAAACAGGGCTGCTGTCCCCCCTTTGGTCAGCCCCGCCCCGCCATTGCCGGCCACCCGATCCAACACCCGATGCAAATGAGGATTCCTCGCAGGGAAAAGGTGCCAGCACAGAAAGCCCTGCCTGCCCACAGAGTGTCCAGGCTGCGCCACACACTGCACCTGAAAGCCAAACCTCACAAGCTTTCTGTCCCGGGAAACAGGGCTGCTGTCCCCCCTTTGGTCAGCCCCGCCCCGACATTTTAGCAGCCCCCCCAAATCCCGATCCAAATGAGGATTCCTCGCAGGGAAAAGGTGCCAGCACAGAAAGGTCTGCCAGCCCACAGAGTGCCCAGGCTGCACCACACACTGCACCTGAAAGCCAAACCTCACAAGCTTTCTGTCCCGGGAAAAGAAGACTGCTGCTGTCCCCCCTTTGGTCAGCCCCGCCCCGCCATTGCCGGCCACCCGATCCAAACCCGATGCAAATGAGGATTCCTCGCAGGAAAAGGGGCCAGCACAGAAAGCCCTGCCTGCTCAGGGACACCCCAGGCTGCGCCACACACTGCACCTGAAAGCCAAACTTCACAAGCTCTCTGTCCTGGGAAAAGAAGGCTGCTGCTGTCACACTTTGGTCAGCCCCGCCCCGCCATTGCCTGCCACCCGATACAAATCCGATCCAAATGAGGATTCCTCGCAGGGAAAAGGTGCCAGCACAGAAAGTCCAGGTTGGCCAGAGAATGCCCAGGCTGTTCCACACACTGCACCTGAAAGCCAAACCTCACAAGCTTTCTGTCCCGGGAAACAGAGGTGCTGTCCCCCCCTTTGATCAGCCCCGCCCCGCCATTTTAGCAGCCCCCCCAAAACCCGATCCAAATGAGGATTCCTCGCAGGGAAAAGGTGCCAGCACAGAAAGCCCTGCCTGCCCACAGAGTGCCCAGGCTGCGCCACACACTGCACCTGAAAGCCAAACCTCACAAGCTTTCTGTCCCGGGAAAAGAAGACTGCTGCTGTCCCCCCTTTGGTCAGCCCCGCCCCGCCATTGCCGGCCACCCGATACAAATCCGATGCAAATGAGGATTCCTTGCAGGGAAAAGGTGCCAGCACAGAAAGTCCAGGTTGGCCAGAGAGTGCCCAGGCTGTGCCACACACTGCACCTGAAAGCCAAACCTCACAAGCTTTCTGTCCGGGAAACAGAGGTGCTGTCCCCCCTTTGATCAGCCCCGACCCGCCATTTTAGCAGCCCCCCCCAAAACCCGATCCAAATGAGGATTCCTCGCAGGGAAAAGGTGCCAGCACAGAAAGCCCTGCCTGCTCACGGACACCCCAGGCTGCGCCACACACTGCACCTGAAAGCCAAACTTCACAAGCTTTCTGACCCGGGAAACAGGGCTGCTCTCCCCCCTTTGGTCAGCCCCGCCCCGCCATTTTAGCAGCCCCCCCAAAACCCGATCCAAATGAGGATTCCTCGCAGGGAAAAGGTGCCAGCACAGAAAGCCCTGCTGCTCACGGACACCCCAGGCTGTGCCACACACTGCACCTGAAAGCCAAACCTCACAAGCTTTCTGTCCCGGGAAACAGGGCTGCTGTCCCCCCTTTGGTCAGCCCCGCCCCGCCATTTTAGCAGCTCCCCCAAAACCCGATCCAAATGAGGAATCCTTGCAGGGAAAAGGTGCCAGCACAGAAAACCCTGCCTGCCCACAGAGTGCCCAGGCCGCACCACACACTGCACCTGAAAGCCAAACCTCACAAGCTTTCTGTCTCGGGAAAAGAAGACTGCTGCTGTCCCCCCTTTGGTCAGCCCCGCCCCGCCATTGCCGGCCACCCGATCCAAACCCGATCCAAATGAGGATTCCTCGCAGGGAAAAGGTGCCAGCACAGAAAGCCCTGGTTGCCCACAGAGTGCCCAGGCTGCGCCACACACTGCACCTGAAAGCCAAACCTCACAAGCTTTCTGTCCCGGGAAACAGGGCTGCTGTCCCCCCTTTGGTCAGCCCCGCCCCCGCCATTGCCGGCCACCCGATCCAAACCCGATCCAAATGAGGATTCCTCGCAGGGAAAAGGTGCCAGCACAGAAATTCCAGGTTGGCCAGAGAATGCCCAGGCTGTGCCACACACTGCACCTGAAAGCCAAACCTCACAAGCTTTCTGTCCCGGGAAAAGAAGACTGCTGCTGTCCCCCCTTTGGTCAGCCCCGCCCCGCCATTGCCGGCCACCCGATACAAATCCGATCCAAATGAGGATTCCTTGCAGGGAAAAGGTGCCAGCACAGAAAGTCCAGGTTGGCCAGAGAGTGCCCAGGCTGTGCCACACACTGCACCTGAAAGCCAAACCTCACAAGCTTTCTGTCCCGGGAAACAGGGCTGCTGTCCCCCCTTTGATCAGCCCCGACCCGCCATTTTAGCAGCCCCCACAAAACCCGATCCAAATGAGGATTCCTCGCAGGGAAAAGGTGCCAGCACAGAAAGCCCTGCCTGCTCACGGACACCCCAGGCTGCGCCACACACTGCACCTGAAAGCCAAACCTCACAAGCTTTCTGTCCCGGGAAACAGGGCTGCTGTCCCCCCTTTGGTCAGTCCCGCCCCGCCATTTTAGCAGCCCCCCCAAAACCCAATCTAAATGAGGATTCCTCGCAGGAAAAGGTGCCAGCACAGAAAGGTCTGCCAGCCCACAGAGTGCCCAGGCTGCACCACACACTGCACCTGAAAGCCAAACCTCACAAGCTTTCTGTCCCGGGAAAAGAAGACTGCTGCTGTCCCCCCTTTGGTCAGCCCCGCCCCGCCATTGCCGGCCACCCGATCCAAACCCGATCCAAATGAGGATTCCTCGCAGGGAAAAGGTGCCAGCACAGAAAGCCCTGCCTGCTCACGGACACCCCAGGCTGCGCCACACACTGCACCTGAAAGCCAAACTTCACAAGCTTTCTGTCCCGGAAACAGAGGTGCTGTCCCTCTCTGATCAGCCCCGACCCGCCATTTTAGCAGCCCCCCCAAAACCCCATCCAAATGAGGATTCCTCGCAGGGAAAAGGTGCCAGCACAGAAAGCCCTGCCTGCTCACGGACACCCAGGCTGCGCCACACACTGCACCTGAAAGCCAAACCTCACAAGCTTTCTGTCCCGGGAAACAGGGCTGCTGTCCCCCCCTTTGGTCAGCCCCGCCCCGCCATTGCCGGCCACCCGATCCAAACCCGATCCAAATGAGGATTCCTCGCAGGGAAAAGGTGCCAGCACAGAAAGCCCTGCCTGCCCACAGAGTGCCCAGGCTGCGCCACACACTGCACCTGAAAGCCAAACCTCACAAGCTTTCTGTCCCGGGAAAAGAAGACTGCTGCTGTCCCCCCTTTGGTCAGCCCCGCCCCGCCATTGCCGGCCACCCGATACAAATCCGATCCAAATGAGGATTCCTTGCAGGGAAAAGGTGCCAGCACAGAAAGTCCAGGTTGGCCAGAGAGTGCCCAGGCTGTGCCACACACTGCACCTGAAAGCCAAACCTCACAAGCTTTCTGTCCCGGGAAACAGAGGTGCTGTCCCCCCTTTGATCAGCCCCGACCCGCCATTTTAGCAGCCCCCCCAAAACCCGATCCAAATGAGGATTCCTCGCAGGGAAAAGGTGCCAGCACAGAAAGCCCTGCCTGCTCACGGACACCCCAGGCTGCGCCACACACTGCACCTGAAAGCCAAACTTCACAAGCTTTCTGACCCGGGAAACAGGGCTGCTCTCCCCCCTTTGGTCAGCCCCGCCCCGCCATTTTAGCAGCCCCCCCAAAACCCGATCCAAATGAGGATTCCTCGCAGGGAAAAGGTGCCAGCACAGAAAGCCCTGCCTGCTGCCACGGACACCCCAGGCTGTGCCACACACTGCACCTGAAAGCCAAACCTCACAAGCTTTCTGTCCCGGGAAACAGGGCTGCTGTCCCCCCTTTGGTCAGCCCCGCCCCGCCATTTTAAGCAGCTCCCCCAAAACCCGATCCAAATGAGGAATCCTTGCAGGGAAAAGGTGCCAGCACAGAAAACCCTGCCTGCCCACAGAGTGCCCAGGCCGCACCACACACTGCACCTGAAAGCCAAACCTCACAAGCTTTCTGTCTCGGGAAAAGAAGACTGCTGCTGTCCCCCCTTTGGTCAGCCCCGCCCCGCCATTGCCGGCCACCCGATCCAAACCCGATCCAAATGAGGATTCCTCGCAGGGAAAAGGTGCCAGCACAGAAAGCCCTGGTTGCCCACAGAGTGCCCAGGCTGCGCCACACACTGCACCTGAAAGCCAAACCTCACAAGCTTTCTGTCCCGGGAAACAGGGCTGCTGTCCCCCCTTTGGTCAGCCCCGCCCCGCCATTGCCGGCCACCCGATCCAAACCCGATCCAAATGAGGATTCCTCGCAGGGAAAAGGTGCCAGCACAGAAATTCCAGGTTGGCCAGAGAATGCCCAGGCTGTGCCACACACTGCACCTGAAAGCCAAACCTCACAAGCTTTCTGTCCCGGGAAAAGAAGACTGCTGCTGTCCCCCCTTTGGTCAGCCCCGCCCCGCCATTGCCGGCCACCCGATACAAATCCGATCCAAATGAGGATTCCTTGCAGGGAAAAGTGCCAGCACAGAAAGTCCAGGTTGGCCAGAGAGTGCCCAGGCTGTGCCACACACTGCACCTGAAAGCCAAACCTCACAAGCTTTCTGTCCCGGGAAACAGGGCTGCTGTCCCCCCTTTGGTCAGCCCCGCCCCGCCATTGCCGGCAACCCGATCCAAACCCGATCCAAATGAGGATTCCTCGCAGGGAAAAGGTGCCAGCACAGAAAGCCCTGGCTGCCCACAAAGTGCCCAGGCTGCGCCACACACTGCACCTGAAAGCCAAACCTCACAAGCTTTCTGTCCCGGGAAACAGGGCTGCTGTCCCCCGTTTGGTCAGCCCCGCCCCGCCATTTTAGCAGCCCCCCCAAAACCCAATCTAAATGAGGATTCCTCGCAGGGAAAAGGTGCCAGCACAGAAAGGTCTGCCAGCCCACAGAGTGCCCAGGCTGCACCACACACTGCACCTGAAAGCCAAACCTCACAAGCTTTCTGTCCCGGGAAAAGAAGACTGCTGCTGTCCCCCTTTGGTCAGCCCCCGCCCCGCCATTGCGGCCACCCGATCCAAACCCGATCCAAATGAGGATTCCTCGCAGGGAAAAGGTGCCAGCACAGAAAGCCCTGCCTGCTCACGGACACCCCAGGCTGCGCCACACACTGCACCTGAAAGCCAAACTTCACAAGCTTTCTGTCCCGGGAAACAGAGGTGCTGTCCCCTCTCTGATCAGCCCCGACCCGCCATTTTAGCAGCCCCCCCAAAACCCGATCCAAATGAGGATTCCTCGCAGGGAAAAGGTGCCAGCACAGAAAGCCCTGCCTGCTCACGGACACCCCAGGCTGCGCCACACACTGCACCTGAAAGCCAAACCTCACAAGCTTTCTGTCCCGGGAAACAGGGCTGCTGTCCCCCCTTTGGTCAGCCCCGCCCCGCCATTGCCGGCCACCCGATCCAAACCCGATCCAAATGAGGATTCCTCGCAGGGAAAAGGTGCCAGCACAGAAAGCCCTGCCTGCCCACAGAGTGTCCAGGCAGCGCCACACACTGCACCTGAAAGCCAAACTTCACAAGCTTTCTGTCCCGGGAAACAGGGCTGCTGTCCCCCCCTTTGGTCAGCCCCGCCCCGCCATTTTAGCAGCCCCCCCCAAAACCCCATCCAAATGAGGATTCCTCGCAGGGAAAAGGTGCCAGCACAGAAAGCCCTGCCTGCTCACGGACACCCCAGGCTGTGCCACACACTGCACCTGAAAGCCAAACCTCACAAGCTTTCTGTCCCGGGAAACAGGGCTGCTGTCCCCCCTTTGGTCAGCCCCGCCCCGCCATTTTAGCAGCTCCCCCAAAACCCGATCCAAATGAGGAATCCTTGCAGGGAAAAGGTGCCAGCACAGAAAGCCCTGCCTGCCCACAGAGTGCCCAGGCTGCACCACACACTGCACCTGAAAGCCAAACCTCACAAGCTTTCTGTCCAGGGAAAAGAAGACTGCTGCTGTCCCCCCTTTGGTCAGCCCCGCCCCGCCATTGCCGGCCACCCGATCAAACCCGATCCAAATGAGGATTCCTCGCAGGGAAAAGGTGCCAGCACAGAAAGCCCTGCCTGCCCACAAGAGTGCCCAGGCTGCGCCACACACTGCACCTGAAAGCCAAACCTCACAAGCTTTCTGTCCCGGGAAAAGAAGACTGCTGCTGTCCCCCCTTTGGTCAGCCCCGCCCCGCCATTGCCGGCCACCCGATACAAATCCGATCCAAATGAGGATTCCTTGCAGGGAAAAGGTGCCAGCACAGAAAGTCCAGGTTGGCCAGAGAGTGCCCAGGCTGTGCCACACACTGCACCTGAAAGCCAAACCTCACAAGCTTTCTGTCCCGGGAAACAGAGGTGCTGTCCCCCCTTTGATCAGCCCCGCCCCGCCATTTAGCAGCCACCCCCAAAACCCGATCCAAATGAGGATTCCTCGCAGGGAAAAGGTGCCAGCACAGAAAGCCCTGCCTGCTCACGGACACCCCAGGCTGCGCCACACACTGCACCTGAAAGCCAAACTTCACAAGCTTTCTGTCCCGGGAAACAGGGCTGCTGTCCCCCCTTTGGTCAGCCCCGCCCCGCCATTGCCGGCCACCCGATCCAAACCCGATGCAAATGAGGATTCCTCGCAGGGAAAAGGGGCCAGCACAGAAAGCCCTGCCTGCTCACGGACACCCCAGGCTGCGCCACACACTGCACCTGAAAGCCAAACTTCACAAGCTCTCTGTCCTGGGAAAAGAAGGCTGCTGCTGTCACACTTTGGTCAGCCCGCCCCGCCATTGCCGGCCACCCGATACAAATCCGATCCAAATGAGGATTCCTCGCAGGGAAAAGGTGCCAGCACAGAAAGCCCTGCCTGCTCACGGACACCCCAGGCTGCGCCACACACTGCACCTGAAAGCCAAACTTCACAAGCTCTCTGTCCTGGGAAAAGAAGGCTGCTGCTGTCACACTTTGGTCAGCCCCGCCCCGCCATTGCCGGCCACCCGATACAAATCCGATCCAAATGAGGATTCCTCGCAGGGAAAAGGTGCCAGCACAGAAAGTCCAGGTTGGCCAGAGAGTGCCCAGGTTGTGCCACACACTGCACCTGAAAGCCAAACCTCACAAGCTTTCTGTCCCGGGAAACAGGGCTGCTGTCCCCCCTTTGATCAGCCCCGCCCCGCCATTTTAGCAGCCCCCCCAAAACCCGATCCAAATGAGGATTCCTCGCAGGGAAAAGGTGCCAGCACAGAAAGCCCTGCCTGCTCACGGACACCCCAGGCTGCGCCACACACTGCACCTGAAAGCCAAACTTCACAAGCTTCTGTCCCGGGAAACAGGGCTGCTGTCCCCCGTTTGGTCAGCCCCGCCCCGCCATTTAGCAGCCCCCCACAAAACGCGATCCAAATGAGGATTCCTTGCAGGGAAAAGGTGCCAGCACAGAAAGCCCTACCTGGCCCACAGAGTGCCCAGGCTGCACCACACACTGCACCTGAAAGCCAAACCTCACAAGCTTTCTGTCCCGGGAAAAGAAGACTGCTGCTGTCCCCCCCTTTGGTCAGCCCCGCCCCGCCATTGCCGGCCACCCGATCCAAACCGGATCCAAATGAGGATTCCTCGCAGGGAAAAGGTGCCAGCACAGAAAGCCCTGCCTGCCCACAGAGTGCCCAGGCTGCGCCACACACTGCACCTGAAAGCCAAACCTCACAAGCTTTCCTGTCCCGGGAAACAGGGTTGCTGTCCCCCCCTTTGGTCAGCCCCGACCCGCCATTGCCGGCAACCCGATCCAAACCCGATGCAAATGAGGATTCCTCTCAGGGAAAAGGGGCCAGCACAGAAAGCCCTGCCTGCTCAGGGACACCCCAGGCTGCGCCACACACTGCACCTGAAAGCCAAACTTCACAAGCTCTCTGTCCTGGGAAAAGAAGGCTGCTGCTGTCACACTTTGGTCAGCCCCGCCCCGCCATTGCCGGCCACCCGATACAAATCCGATCCAAATGAGGATTCCTCGCAGGGAAAAGGTGCCAGCACAGAAAGTCCAGGTTGGCCAGAGAGTGCCCAGGCTGTGCCACACACTGCACCTGAAAGCCAAACCTCACAAGCTTTCTGTCACGGGAAACAGGGCTGCTGTCCCCCCTTTGGTCAGCCCCGCCCCGCCATTTTAGCAGCCCCCCCAAAACCCGATCCAAATGAGGATTCCTCGCAGGGAAAAGGTGCCAGCACAGAAAGCCCTGCCTGCCCACAGAGTGCCCAGGCTGCGCCACACACTGCACCTGAAAGCCAAACCTCACAAGCTTTCTGTCCCGGGAAAAGAAGACCGCTGCTGTCCCCCCTTTGGTCAGCCCCGCCCCGCCATTGCCGGCCACCCGATCCAAACCCGATCCAAATGAGGATTCCTCGCAGGGAAAAGGTGCCAGCACAGAAAGCCCTGCCTGCCCACAGAGTGCCCAGGCTGCGCCACACACTGCACCTGAAAGCCAAACCTCACAAGCTTTCTGTCCCGGGAAAAGAAGACTGCTGCTGTCCCCCCTTTGGTCAGCCCCGCCCCGCCATTGCCGGCCACCCGATCCAAACCCGATGCAAATGAGGATTCCTCGCAGGGAAAAGGTGCCAGCACAGAAAGCCCTGCCTGCTCACGGACACCCCAGGCTGCGCCACACACTGCACCTGAAAGCCAAACTTCACAAGCTTTCTGTCCCGGGAAACAGGGCTGCTGTCCCCCCTTTGGTCAGCCCCGCCCCGCCATTGCCGGCCACCCGATCCAAACCCGATGCAAATGAGGATTCCTCGCAGGGAAAAGGTGCCAGCACAGAAAGCCCTGCCTGCTCACGGACACCCCAGGCTGCGCCACACACTGCATCTGAAATCCAAACTTCACAAGCTTTCTGTCCCAGGAAACAGGGCTGCTGTCCCCCCTTTGGTCAGCCCCGCCCCGCCATTGCCGGCCACCCGATCCAAACCCGATGCAAATGAGGATTCCTCGCAGGGAAAAGGTGCCAGCACAGAAAGCCCTGCCTGCTCACGGACACCCCAGGCTGCGCCACACACTGCACCTGAAAGCCAAACCTCACAAGCTTTCTGTCCCGGGAAACAGGGCTGCTGTCCCCCCTTTGGTCAGCCCCGCCCCGCCATTGCCGGCCACCCGATCCAAACCCGATGCAAATGAGGATTCCTCGCAGGGAAAAGGTGCCAGCACAGAAAGCCCTGCCTGCTCACGGACACCCCAGGCTGCGCCACACACTGCACCTGAAAGCCAAACCTCACAAGCTTTCTGTCCCGGGAAAAGAAGACTGCTGCTGTCCCCCCTTTGGTCAGCCCCGCCCCGCCATTGCCGGCCACCCGATACAAATCCGATCCAAATGAGGATTCCTCGCAGGGAAAAGGTGCCAGCACAGAAAGTCCAGGTTGGCCAGAGAGTGCCCAGGCTGTGCCACACACTGCACCTGAAAGCCAAACCTCACAAGCTTTCTGTCCCGGGAAACAGAGGTGCTGTCCCCCCTATGATCAACCCCGACCCGCCATTTTAGCAGCCCCCCCAAAACCCCATCCAAATGAGGATTCCTCGCAGGGAAAAGGTGCCAGCACAGAAAGCCCTGCCTGCTCACGGACACCCCAGGCTGCGCCACACACTGCACCTGAAAGCCAAACCTCACAAGCTTTCTGTCCCGGGAAACAGGGCTGCTGTCCCCCCTTTGGTCAGCCCCGCCCCGCCATTGCCGGCCACCCGATCCAAACCCGATGCAAATGAGGATTCCTCGCAGGGAAAAGGTGCCAGCACAGAAAGCCCTGCCTGCTCACGGACACCCCAGGCTGCGCCACACACTGCACCTGAAAGCCAAACTTCACAAGCTCTCTGTCCTGGGAAAAGAAGGCTTCTGCTGTCACACTTTGGTCAGCCCCGCCCCGCCATTGCCGGCCACCCGATCCAAACCCGATCCAAATGAGGATTCCTCGCAGGGAAAAGGTGCCAGCACAGAAAGTCCAGGTTGGCCAGAGAGTGCCCAGGCTGTGCCACACACTGCACCTGAAAGCCAAACCTCACAAGCTTTCTGTCCCGGGAAACAGGGCTGCTGTCCCCCCTTTGATCAGCTCCGCCCCGCCATTTTAGCAGCCCCCCCAAAACCCGATCCAAATGAGGATTCCTCGCAGGGAAAAGGTGCCAGCACAGAAAGCCCTGCCTGCTCACGGACACCCCAGGCTGCGCCACACACTGCACCTGAAAGCCAAACTTCACAAGCTTTCTGTCCCGGGAAACAGGGCTGCTGTCCCCCCTTTGGTCAGCCCCGCCCCGCCATTTTAGCAGCCCCCCCAAAACGCGATCCAAATGAGGATTCCTTGCAGGGAAAAGGTGCCAGCACAGAAAGCCCTGCCTGCCCACAGAGTGCCCAGGCTGCGCCACACACTGCACCTGAAAGCCAAACCTCACAAGCTTTCTGTCCCGGGAAACAGAGGTGCTGTCCCCCCTTTGATCAGCCCTGACCCGCCATTTTAGCAGCCCCCCCAAAACCCGATCCAAATGAGGATTCCTCGCAGGGAAAAGGTGCCAGCACAGAAAGCCCTGCCTGCTCACGGACACCCCAGGCTGCGCCACACACTGCACCTGAAAGCCAAACCTCACAAGCTTTCTGTCCCGGGAAACAGGGCTGCTGTCCCCCGTTTGGTCAGCCCCGCCCCGCCATTGCCGGCCACCCGATCCAAACCCGATGCAAATGAGGATTCCTCGCAGGGAAAAGGTGCCAGCACAGAAAACCCTGCTCACGGACACCCCAGGCTGCGCCACAGACTGCACCTGAAAGCCAAACCTCACAAGCTTTCTGTCCCGGGAAAAGAAGACTGCTGCTGTCCCCCATTTGGTCAGCCCCGCCCCGCCATTGCCGGCCACCCGATCCAAACCCGATCCAAATGAGGATTCCTCGCAGGGAAAAGGTGCCAGCACAGAAAGCCCTGCCTGCTCACGGACACCCCAGGCTGCGCCCCACACTGCACCTGAAAGCCAAACTTCAGAAGCTTTCTGTCCCGGGAAACAGGGCTGCTGTCCCCCCTTTGGTCAGCCCCGCCCCGCCATTTTAGCAGCCCCCCCAAAACCCGATCCAAATGAGGATTCCTCGCAGGGAAAAGGTGCCAGCACAGAAAGCCCTGCCTGCCCACAGAGTGCCCAGGCTGCGCCACACACTGCACCTGAAAGCCAAACCTCACAAGCTTTCTGTCCCGGGAAACAGGGCTGCTGTCCCCCCTTTGGTCAGCCCCGCCCCGCCATTGCCGGTCACCCGATCCAAACCCGATGCAAATGAGGATTCCTCGCAGGGAAAAGGTGCCAGCACAGAAAGCCCTGCCTGTCCGCAGAGTGTCCAGGCAGCGCCACACACTGCACCTGAAAGCCAAACCTCACAAGCTTTCTGTCCCGGGAAAAGAAGACTGCTGCTGTCCCCCCTTTGGTCAGCCCCGCCCCGCCATTTTAGCAGCCCCCCCAAAACCCGATCCAAATGAGGATTCCTCGCAGGGAAAAGGTGCCAGCACAGAAAGCCCTGCCTGCTCACGGACACCCCAGGCTGCGCCACACACTGCACCTGAAAGCCAAACCTTACAAGCTCTCTGTCCTGGGAAAAGAAGGCTGCTGCTGTCACACTTTGGTCAACCCCGCCCCGCCATTGCTGGCCACCCGATACAAATCCGATCCAAATGAGGATTCCTCGCAGGGAAAAGGTGCCAGCACAGAAAGTCCAGGTTGGCCAGAGAGTGCCCAGGCTGTGCCACACACTGCACCTGAAAGCCAAACCTCACAAGCTTTCTGTCCCGGGAAACAGGGCTGCTGTCCCCCGTTTGGTCAGCCCCGCCCCGCCATTTTAGCAGCCCCCCCAAAACCCGATCCAAATGAGGATTCCTCGCAGGGAAAAGGTGCCAGCACAGAAAGGTCTGCCAGCCCACAGAGTGCCCAGGCTGCACCACACACTGCACCTGAAAGCCAAACCTCACAAGCTTTCTGTCCCGGGAAAAGAAGACTGCTGCTGTCCCCCCTTTGGTCAGCCCCGCCCCGCCATTGCCGGCCACCCGATCCAAACCCGATGCAAATGAGGATTCCTCGCAGGGAAAAGGGGCCAGCACAGAAAGCCCTGCCTGCTCACGGACACCCCAGGCTGCGCCACACACTGCACCTGAAAGCCAAACCTCACAAGCTTTCTGTCCTGGGAAAAGAAGGCTGCTGCTGACACACTTTGGTCAGCCCCGCCCCGCCATTGCCGGCCACCCGATACAAATCCGATCCAAATGAGGATTCCTCGCAGGGAAAAGGTGCCAGCACAGAAAGTCCAGGTTGGCCAGAGAGTGCCCAGGCTGTGCCACACACTGCACCTGAAAGCCAAACCTCACAAGCTTTCTGGCCCGGGAAACAGGGCTGCTGTCCCCCCTTTGGTCAGCCCCGCCCCGCCATTTTAGCAGCCCCCCCAAAACCCTATCCAAATGAGGATTCCTCGCAGGGAAAAGGTGCCAGCACAGAAAGCCCTGCCTGCTCACGGACACCCCAGGCTGCGCCACACACTGCACCTGAAAGCCAAACTTCACAAGCTTTCTGTCCCGGGAAACAGGGCTGCTGTCCCCCCTTTGGTCAGCCCCGCCCCGCCATTTTAGCAGCCCCCCCAAAACCCCATCCAAATGAAGATTCCTCGCAGGGAAAAGGTGCCAGCACAGAAAGCCCTGCCTGCCCACAGAGTGCCCAGGCTGCGCCACACACTGCACCTGAAAGCCAAACCTCACAAGCTTTCTGTCCCGGGAAAAGAAGACTGCTGCTGTCCCCCCTTTGGTCAGCCCCGCCCCGCCATTGCCGGCCACCCGATACAAATCCGATCCAAATGAGGATTCCTTGCAGGGAAAAGGTGCCAGCACAGAAAGTCCAGGTTGGCCAGAGAGTGCCCAGGCTGTGCCACACACTGCACCTGAAAGCCAAACCTCACAAGCTTTCTGTCCCGGGAAACAGAGGTGCTGTCCCCCCTTTGATCAGCCCTGACCCGCCATTTTAGCAGCCCCCACAAAACCCGATCCAAATGAGGATTCCTCGCAGGGAAAAGGTGCCAGCACAGAAAGCCCTGCCTGCTCACGGACACCCCAGGCTGCGCCACACACTGCACCTGAAAGCCAAACCTCACAAGCTTTCTGTCCCGGGAAACAGGGCTGCTGTCCCCCCTTTGGTCAGCCCCGCCCCGCCATTGCCGGCCACCCGATCCAAACCCGATGCAAATGAGGATTCCTCGCAGGGAAAAGGTGCCAGCACAGAAAGCCCTGCCTGCTCACGGACACCCCCAGGCTGCGCCACACACTGCACCTGAAAGCCAAACCTCACAAGCTTTCTGTCCCGGGAAAAGAGACTGCTGCTGTCCCCCCTTTGGTCAGCCCCGCCCCGCCATTTTAGCAGCCCCCCCAAAACCCGATCCAAATGAGGATTCCTCGCAGGGAAAAGGTGCCAGCACAGAAAGCCCTGCCTGCCCACAGAGTGCCCAGGCTGCGCCACACACTGCACCTGAAAGCCAAACCTCACAAGCTTTCTGTCCCGGGAAAAGAAGACTGCTGCTGTCCCCCCTTTGGTCAGCCCCGCCCCGCCATTGCCGGCCACCCGATCCAAACCCGATGCAAATGAGGATTCCTCGCAGGGAAAAGGGGCCAGCACAGAAAGCCCTGCCTGCTCACGGACACCCCAGGCTGCGCCACACACTGCACCTGAAAGCCAAACCTCACAAGCTTTCTGTCCTGGGAAAAGAAGGCTGCTGCTGACACACTTTGGTCAGCCCCGCCCCGCCATTGCCGGCCACCCGATACAAATCCGATCCAAATGAGGATTCCTCGCAGGGAAAAGGTGCCAGCACAGAAAGTCCAGGTTGGCCAGAGAGTGCCCAGGCTGTGCCACACACTGCACCTGAAAGCCAAACCTCACAAGCTTTCTGGCCCGGGAAACAGGGCTGCTGTCCCCCCTTTGGTCAGCCCCGCCCCGCCATTTTAGCAGCCCCCCCAAAACCCTATCCAAATGAGGATTCCTCGCAGGGAAAAGGTGCCAGCACAGAAAGCCCTGCCTGCTCACGGACACCCCAGGCTGCGCCACACACTGCACCTGAAAGCCAAACTTCACAAGCTTTCTGTCCCGGGAAACAGGGCTGCTGTCCCCCCTTTGGTCAGCCCCGCCCCGCCATTTTAGCAGCCCCCCCAAAACCCCATCCAAATGAAGATTCCTCGCAGGGAAAAGGTGCCAGCACAGAAAGCCCTGCCTGCCCACAGAGTGCCCAGGCTGCGCCACACACTGCACCTGAAAGCCAAACCTCACAAGCTTTCTGTCCCGGGAAAAGAAGACTGCTGCTGTCCCCCCTTTGGTCAGCCCCGCCCCGCCATTGCCGGCCACCCGATACAAATCCGATCCAAATGAGGATTCCTTGCAGGGAAAAGGTGCCAGCACAGAAAGTCCAGGTTGGCCAGAGAGTGCCCAGGCTGTGCCACACACTGCACCTGAAAGCCAAACCTCACAAGCTTTCTGTCCCGGGAAACAGAGGTGCTGTCCCCCCTTTGATCAGCCCTGACCCGCCATTTTAGCAGCCCCCACAAAACCCGATCCAAATGAGGATTCCTCGCAGGGAAAAGGTGCCAGCACAGAAAGCCCTGCCTGCTCACGGACACCCCAGGCTGCGCCACACACTGCACCTGAAAGCCAAACCTCACAAGCTTTCTGTCCCGGGAAACAGGGCTGCTGTCCCCCCTTTGGTCAGCCCCGCCCCGCCATTGCCGGCCACCCGATCCAAACCCGATGCAAATGAGGATTCCTCGCAGGGAAAAGGTGCCAGCACAGAAAGCCCTGCCTGCTCACGGACACCCCAGGCTGCGCCACACACTGCACCTGAAAGCCAAACCTCACAAGCTTTCTGTCCCGGGAAAAGAAGACTGCTGCTGTCCCCCCTTTGGTCAGCCCCGCCCCGCCATTTTAGCAGCCCCCCCAAAACCCGATCCAAATGAGGATTCCTCGCAGGGAAAAGGTGCCAGCACAGAAAGCCCTGCCTGCCCACAGAGTGCCCAGGCTGCGCCACACACTGCACCTGAAAGCCAAACCTCACAAGCTTTCTGTCCCGGGAAAAGAAGACTGCTGCTGTCCCCCCTTTGGTCAGCCCCGCCCCGCCATTGCCGGCCACCCGATCCAAACCCGATGCAAATGAGGATTCCTCGCAGGAAAAAGGTGCCAGCACAGAAAGCCCTGCCTGCTCACGGACACCCCAGGGTGAGCCACACACTGCATCTGAAAGCCAAACCTCACAAGCTTTCTGTCCCGGGAAAAGAAGACTGCTGCTGTCCCCCCTTTGGTCAGCCCCGCCCCGCCATTGCCGGCCACCCGATCCAAACCCGATCCAAATGAGGATTCCTCGCAGGGAAAAGGTGCCAGCACAGAAAGCCCTGCCTGCCCACAGAGTGCCCAGGCTGCACCACACACTGCACCTGAAAGCCAAACCTCACAAGCTTTCTGTCCCGGGAAACAGGGCTGCTGTCCCCCCTTTGGTCAGCCCCGCCCCGCCATTTTAGCAGCCCCCCCAAAACCCGATCCAAATGAGGATTCCTCGCAGGGAAAAGGTGCCAGCACAGAAAGCCCTGCCTGCCCACAGAGTGCCCAGGCTGCGCCACACACTGCACCTGAAAGCCAAACCTCACAAGCTTTCTGTCCCACCGCTGCTGTCCCCCCTTTGGTCAGCCCCGCCCCGCCATTGCCGGCCACCCGATCCAAACCCGATCCAAATGAGGATTCCTCGCAGGGAAAAGGTGCCAGCACAGAAAGCCCTGCCTGCCCACAGAGTGCCCAGGCTGCGCCACACACTGCACCTGAAAGCCAAACCTCACAAGCTTTCTGTCCCGGGAAAAGAAGACTGCTGCTGTCCCCCCTTTGGTCAGCCCCGCCCCGCCATTGCCGGCCACCCGATCCAAACCCGATGCAAATGAGGATTCCTCGCAGGGAAAAGGTGCCAGCACAGAAAGCCCTGCCTGCTCACGGACACCCCAGGCTGCGCCACACACTGCACCTGAAAGCCAAACTTCACAAGCTTTCTGTCCGGGAAACAGGGCTGCTGTCCCCCCTTTGGTCAGCCCCGCCCCGCCATTGCCGGCCACCCGATCCAAACCCGATCCAAATGAGGATTCCTCGCAGGGAAAAGGTGCCAGCACAGAAAGCCCTGCCTGCTCACGGACACCCCAGGCTGCGCCACACACTGCATCTGAAATCCCAAACTTCACAAGCTTTCTGTCCCAGGAAACAGGGCTGCTGTCCCCCCTTTGGTCAGCCCCGCCCCGCCATTGCCGGCCACCCGATCCAAACCCGATGCAAATGAGGATTCCTCGCAGGGAAAAGGTGCCAGCACAGAAAGCCCTGCCTGCTCACGGACACCCCAGGCTGCGCCACACACTGCACCTGAAAGCC
Source organism: Pseudopipra pipra (assembly GCF_036250125.1). Lineage (NCBI taxonomy): Eukaryota > Metazoa > Chordata > Aves > Passeriformes > Pipridae > Pseudopipra > Pseudopipra pipra. The sequence goes on from NW_026990865.1 coordinate 34,009, forward strand.
AAACCTCACAAGCTTTCTGTCCCGGGAACAGGGCTGCTGTCCCCCCCTTTGGTCAGCCCCCGCCCCGCCATTGCCGGCCACCCGATCCAAACCCGATGCAAATGAGGATTCCTCGCAGGGAAAAGGTGCCAGCACAGAAAGCCCTGCCTGCTCACGGACACCCCAGGCTGCGCCACACACTGCACCTGAAAGCCAAACTTCACAAGCTTTCTGTCCCGGGAAACAGGGCTGCTGTCCCCCCTTTGGTCAGCCCCGCCCCGCCATTGCCGGCCACCCGATCCAAACCCGATGCAAATGAGGATTCCTCGCAGGGAAAAGGTGCCAGCACAGAAAGTCCAGGTTGGCCAGAGAGTGCCCAGGCTGTGCCACACACTGCACCTGAAAGCCAAACCTCACAAGCTTTCTGTCCCGGGAAACAGGGCTGCTGTCCCCCCTTTGATCAGCCCCGCCCCGCCATTTTAGCAGCCCCCCCAAAACCCGATCCAAATGAGGATTCCTCGCAGGGAAAAGGTGCCAGCACAGAAAGCCCTGCCTGCTCACGGACACCCCAGGCTGCGCCACACACTGCACCTGAAAGCCAAACTTCACAAGCTTTCTGGCCGGGAAACAGGGCTGCTGTCCCCCGTTTGGTCAGCCCCGCCCCGCCATTTTAGCAGCCCCCCCAAAACCGCGATCCAAATGAGGATTCCTCGCAGGGAAAAGGTGCCAGCACAGAAAGCCCTGCCTGCCCACAGTGTGCCCAGGCTGCACCACACACTGCACCTGAAAGCCAAACCTCACAAGCTTTCTGTCCCGGGAAAAGAAGACTGCTGCTGTCCCCCCTTTGGTCAGCCCCGCCCCGCCATTGCCGGCCACCCGATCCAAACCCGATCCAAATGAGGATTCCTCGCAGGGAAAAGGTGCCAGCACAGAAAGCCCTGCCTGCTCACGGACACCCCAGGCTGCGCCACACACTGCACCTGAAAGCCAAACCTCACAAGCTTTCTGTCCCGGGAAAAGAAGACTGCTGCTGGTCCCCCCTTTGGTCAGCCCCGCCCCGCCATTGCGGCCACCCGATACAAATCCGATCCAAATGAGGATTCCTTGCAGGGAAAAGGTGCCAGCACAGAAAGTCAGGTTGGCCAGAGAGTGCCCAGGCTGTGCCACACACTGCACCTGAAAGCCAAACCTCACAAGCTTTCTGTCCCGGGAAACAGAGGTGCTGTCCCCCCTTTGATCAGCCCTGACCCGCCATTTTAGCAGCCCCCACAAAACCGATCCAAATGAGGATTCCTCGCAGGAAAAGGTGCCAGCACAGAAAGCCCTGCCTGCTCACGGACACCCCAGGCTGCGCCACACACTGCACCTGAAAGCCAAACCTCACAAGCTTTCTGTCCCGGGAAACAGGGCTGCTGTCCCCCCTTTGGTCAGCCCCGCCCCGCCATTGCCGGCCACCCGATCCAAACCCGATGCAAATGAGGATTCCTCGCAGGAAAAGGTGCCAGCACAGAAAGCCCTGCCTGCTCACGGACACCCCAGGCTGCACCACACACTGCACCTGAAAGCCAAACCTCACAAGCTTTCTGTCCCGGAAAAGAAGACTGCTGCTGTCCCCCCTTTGGTCAGCCCCGCCCCGCCATTTAGCAGCCCCCCCAAAACCCGATCCAAATGAGGATTCCTCGCAGGGAAAAGTGCCAGCACAGAAAGCCCTGCCTGCCCACAGAGTGCCCAGGCTGCGCCACACACTGCACCTGAAAGCCAAACCTCACAAGCTTTCTGTCCCGGGAAAAGAAGACTGCTGCTGTCCCCCCTTTGGTCAGCCCGCCCCGCCATTGCCGGCCACCCGATCCAAACCCGATGCAAATGAGGATTCCTCGCAGGAAAAAGGTGCCAGCACAGAAAGCCCTGCCTGCTCACGGACACCCCAGGGTGAGCCACACACTGCATCTGAAAGCCAAACCTCACAAGCTTTCTGTCCCGGGAAAAGAAGACTGCTGCTGTCCCCCCTTTGGTCAGCCCCGCCCCGCCATTGCCGGCCACCCGATCCAAACCCGATCCAAATGAGGATTCCTCGCAGGGAAAGGTGCCAGCACAGAAAGCCCTGCTGCCCACAGAGTGCCCAGGCTGCACACACACTGCACCTGAAAGCCAAACCTCACAAGCTTTCTGTCCCGGGAAACAGGGCTTGCTGTCCCCCCTTTGGTCAGCCCCGCCCCGCCATTTTAGCAGCCCCCCCAAAACCCGATCCAAATGAGGATTCCTCGCAGGGAAAAGGTGCCAGCACAGAAAGCCCTGCCTGCCCACAGAGTGCCCAGGCTGCGCCACACACTGCACCTGAAAGCCAAACCTCACAAGCTTTCTGTCCCGGGAAAAGAAGACCGCTGCTGTCCCCCCTTGGTCAGCCCCGCCCCGCCATTGCCGGCCACCCGATCCAAACCCGATCCAAATGAGGATTCCTCGCAGGGAAAAGGTGCCAGCACAGAAAGCCCTGCCTGCCACAGAGTGCCCAGGCTGCGCCACACACTGCACCTGAAAGCCAAACCTCACAAGCTTTCTGTCCCGGGAAAAGAAGACTGCTGCTGCCCCCTTTGGTCAGCCCCCGCCCCCGCCATTGCCGGCCACCCGATCCAAACCCGATGCAAATGAGGATTCCTCGCAGGGAAAAGGTGCCAGCACAGAAAGCCCTGCCTGCTCACGGACACCCAGGCTGCGCCACACACTGCACCTGAAAGCAAACTTCACAAGCTTCTGTCCGGGAAACAGGGCTGCTGCCCCCTTTGGTCAGCCCGCCCCGCCATTGCCGGCCACCCGATCCAAACCCGATCCAAATGAGGATTCCTCGCAGGGAAAAGGTGCCAGCACAGAAAGCCCTGCCTGCTCACGGACACCCCAGCTGCGCCACACACTGCATCTGAATCCAAACTTCACAAGCTTTCTGTCCCAGGAAACAGGGCTGCTGTCCCCCTTTGGTCAGCCCCGCCCCGCCATTGCCGGCCACCCGATCCAAACCCGATGCAAATGAGGATTCCTCGCAGGGAAAAGTGCCAGCACAGAAAGCCTGCCTGCTCACGGACACCCCAGGCTGCGCCACACACTGCACCTGAAAGCCAAACCA
>NW_026990866.1:0-36949 GCF_036250125.1 Pseudopipra pipra
TAAAGTCTGGAGGCTTTGGCTTCTGCTGCAGTTGGTGGGGCAGCCTGGGCACTTCTTGGGCAGCAAGAGTTTTCTGTGGTGGCACCTTTTGTCTGGCAGCAATCTTTATTTGGAGTAAATTGTTCAGGAGGTGGACAGGCCGTTGCATCGCAGGGCAGAAAAAAGGGAACAGAAGCTCTTTCCATTAGGAAAAAAAGTCTGGAAGCTTTGGCTTGGAGGTGCAGTTGGTAGGGTAGGCTGGGCACTTCTTGGGCAGCCAGGAGCTTTCTGTGGTGGCACCTTTTTTCTGGCAGGAATCTTCATTTCCATTTAAATTTCAGGAGGTGGGACCGGCCATTCCAGCGCAGGGCTGAAAAAAGGTAACAGCAGCTCTTTCCCTAAGGAAATACAGTCTGGAAGCTTTGGCTTGGAGGTGCAGTTGGTGGGGCAGCCTGGGCACTTTTTGGGCAGCAAGAGTTTTCTGTGGTGCTATCTTTTGTATGGCAGAAATCTTCATTTGGATTCTATTTTTCAGGAGGTGGGACAGGTCATTGCAGCATAGGGCTGAAAAAAGGGAACAGAAGCTCTTTCCCTAAGGAAATACAGTCTGGAAGCTTTGGCTTGGAGGTGCAGTTGGTGGGGCAGACTGGGCACTTCTTGGGCAGCAAAGAGCTTTCTGTGGGGGAACCTTTTGTCTGGCACGAATCTTCATTTGGATTCAATTTTTCAGGAGGTGGGACAGGATAATGCAGAGCAGAGTTGAAAAAAGGGAACAGCAGCTCTTTCCACCAGGAAAAAAAGTCTGGAAGCTTTGGATTGGAGGTGCAGTTGGTGGGGCAGCCTGGGCACTTTTTGGGCAGCAAGAGTTTTCTGTGGTGGCACCGTTTGTATGGCAGAAATCTTCATTTGGATTCTATTTTTCAGGAGGTGGGACAGGTCATTGCAGAATAGGGCTGAAAAAAGTGAACAGCAGGCCTTTCCCTAGGAAAAACAGTCTGGAAGCTTTGGCTTGGAGGTGCAATTGGTGGGGCAGCCTGGGCACTTTTTGGGCAGCAAAGAGCTTTCTGTGGTGGCACCTTTTGTCTGGCAGGAATCTTCATTTGCTTTCAATTTTTTAAAAGGTGGGACCGGCCATTGCAACGCAGGGCAGAAAAAAGGGAACAGCAGCTCTTTCTCTAATGAAACAAAAGGCTGGAAGCTTTGGCTTGGAGGTGCAGTAGGTGGGTCAGCCTGGGAACTTTTTGGGCAGCAAAGATCTTTCTGTAGTGGCACCTTTTGTATGGCAGAAATCTTCATTTGGATTCGATTTTTTCAGGAGGTGGGACAGGTCATTGCAGCATAGGGCTGAAAAAAGTGAACAGCAGGCCTTTCCCTAGGAAAAACAGTCTGGAAGCTTTGGCTTGGCGGTGCAGTTGGTGGGGCAGCCTGGGCACCTCTTGGGCAGCAAAGAGCTTTCTGTGGGGGCACCTTTTGTATGGCAGCAATCTTCATTTGGATTCTATTTCTCAGGAGGTGGGACAGGATAATGCAGCATAGGGCTGAAAAAAGGGAACAGAAGCTCTTTCCCTAAGGAAAAACAGTCTGGAAGCTTTGGCTTTGAGGTGCAGTTGGTGGGGCAGACTGGGCACTTCTTGGGCAGCAAAGATCTTTCTGTAGTGGCACCTTTTGTCTGGCAGCAATCTTCATTTGGATTCAATTTTTCAGGAGGTGGGACAGGTCATTGCAGCATAGGGCCGAAAAAAGGGAACAGCAGGCCTTTCCCTAGGAAAAACAGTCTGGAAGCTTTGGCTTGGAGGTGCAGTTGGTGGTGCAGCCTGGGCACTTCTTGGGCAGCAAAGAGCTTTCTGTGGTGGCAACTTTTGTCTGGCAGGAATCTTCATTTGCTTTCAATTTTTTAAAAGGTGGGACCGGCCATTGCAACGCAGGGCAGAAAAAAGGGAACAGCAGCTCTTTCTCTAATGAAAAAAAGTCTGGAAGCTTTGGCTTGGAGGTGCAGTTGGTGGGGCAGCCTGGGCACTTCTTGGGGAGCCAGGAGCTTTCTGTGGTGGTACCTTTTTTCTGGCAGGAATCTTTATTTGCATTTAAATTTCAGGAGGTGGGACCGGCCATTCCAGCGCAGGGCTGAAAAAAGGGAACAGAAGCTCTTTCCACCAGGAAAAACAGTCTGGAACCTTTGGCTTCAAGTGTAGTTGTTGGGGCAGACTGGGCACTTCTTGGGCAGCAAAGAGTTTTCTGTGGTGGCACCTTTTGTCTGGCAGCAATCTTTATTTGGATTAAATTGTTCAGGAGGTGGGACAGGCCATTGCATCGCAGGGCAGAAAAAAGGGATCAGCAGCTCTTTCCATTAGGAAAAACAGTCTGGAAGCTTTGGCTTGGAGGTGCTGTTTTTGGGGTAGCCTGGGCACTTCTTGGGCAGCAAGAGTTTTCTGTGGTGGCACCTTTTGTCTGGCAGCAATCTTTATTTGGAGTAAATTGTTCAGGAGGTGGGACAGGCCGTTGCATCGCAGGGCAGAAAAAAGGGAACAGAAGCTCTTTCCATTAGGAAAAAAAGTCTGGAAGCTTTGGCTTGGAGGTGCAGTTGGTGGGGCAGCCTGGGCACTTCTTGGGCAGCCAGGAGCTTTCTGTGGTGGCACCTTTTTTCTGGCAGGAATCTTCATTTGCATTTAAATTTCAGGAGGTGGGACCGGCCATTCCAGCGCAGGGCTGAAAAAAGGTAACAGCAGCTCTTTCCCTAAGGAAATACAGTCTGGAAGCTTTGGCTTGGAGGTGCAGTTGGTGGGGCAGACTGGGCACTTCTTGGGCAGCAAAGATCTTTCTGTAGTGGCACCTTTTGTCTGGCAGCAATCTTCATTTGGATTCAATTTTTCAGGAGGTGGGACAGGTCATTGCAGCATAGGGCTGAAAAAAGGGAACAGCAGGCCTTTCCCTAGGAAAAACAGTCTGGAAGCTTTGGCTTGGAGGTGCAGTTGGTGGGGCAGCCTGGGCACCTCTTGGGCAGCAAAGAGCTTTCTGTGGGGGCACCTTTTGTATGGCAGCAATCTTCATTTGGATTCTATTTCTCAGGAGGTGGGACAGGATAATGCAGCACAGGGCTGAAAAAAGGGAACAGAAGCTCTTTCCACCAGGAAAAAAAGTCTGGAAGCTTTGGCTTCTGCTGCAGTTGGTGGGGTAGCCTGGGCACTTCTTGGGCAGCAAGAGTTTTCTGAGGTGGCAACTTTTGTCTGGTAGCAACCTTTATTTGGAGTAAATTTTTCAGGAGGTGGGACAGGCCGTTGCATCGCACGGCAGAAAAAAAGAAACAGAAGCTCTTTCCATTAGGAAAAAAAGTCTGGAAGCTTTGGCTTGGAGGTGTAGTTGGTAGGGCAGACTGGGCACTTCTTGGGCAGCCAGGAGCTTTCTGTGGTGGCACCTTTTTTCTGGCAGGAATCTTCATTTGCATTTAAATTTCAGGAGGTGGGACCGGCCATTCCAGCGCAGGGCTGAAAAAAGGGAACAGAAGCTCTTTCCCTAGGAAAAACAGTCTGGAAGCTTTGGCTTTGTGGTGTAGTTGTTGGGGCAGCCTGGGCACTTCTTGGGCAGCAAAGATCTTTCTGTGGGGGCACCTTTTGTCTGGCACGAATCTTCATTTAGATTCAATTTTTCAGGAGGTGGGACAGGATATTGCAGAGCAGGGCTGAAAAAAGGGAACAGCAGCTCTTTCCCTAAGGAAATACAGTCTGGAAGCTTTGGCTTGGAGGTGCAGTTGGTGGGGCAGCCTGGGCACTTCTTGGGCAGCAAGAGTTTTCTGTGGTGCTATCTTTTGTATGGCAGAAATCTTCATTTGGATTCTATTTTTCAGGAGGTGGGACAGGTCATTGCAGCATAGGGCTGAAAAAAGGGAACAGAAGCTCTTTCCCAAAGGAAATAGAGTCTGGAAGCTTTGGCTTGGAGGTGCAGTTGGTGGGGCAGACTGGGCACTTCTTGGGCAGCAAAGAGCTTTCTGTAGTGGCACCTTTTGTCTGGCACGAATCTTCATTTGGATTCAATTTTTCAGGAGGTGGGACAGGATAATGCAGAGCAGAGTTGAAAAAAGGGAACAGCAGCTCTTTCCCTAAGGAAAAAAGTCTGGAAGCTTTGGCTTGGAGGTGCAGTAGGTGGGTCAGCCTGGGCACTTTTTGGGCAGCAAGAGTTTTCTGTGGTGGCAACTTTTGTCTAGCAGGAATCTTCATTTGGATTCAATTTTTCAAAAGGTGGGACCGGTCATTGCAGTACAGGGCAGAAAAAAGGGAACAGCAGCTAATTCCACCAGGAAAAAAAGTCTGGATGCTTTCGCTTCTGCTGCAGTTGGTGGGGAGCCTGGGCACTTCTTGGGCAGCCAGGAGCTTTCTGTGGTGGCACCTTTTGTCTGGCAGGAATCTTCATTTGGATTCTATTTCTCAGGAGGTGGGACATGCCATGCAGCGCAGGGTTAAAAAAAGGGAACAGCATCTTTCCGGAAGGAAAAACAGTCTGGAAGCTTTGGCTTGGAGGTGCAGTTGGTGGGGCAGACTGGGCACTTCTTGGGCAGCAAAGAGTTTTCTGTGGTGGCACCTTTTGTCTGGCAGGAATCTTCATTTGCTTTCAATTTTTCAAAAGGTGGGAGCGGTCATTGCAGCACAGGGCTGAAAAAAGGGAACAGCAGCTCTTTCCACCAGGAAAAAAAGTCTGGAGGCTTTGGCTTCTGCTGCAGTTGGTGGGGCAGCCTGGGCACTTCTTGGGCAGCAAGAGTTTTCTGTGGTGGCACCTTTTGTATGGCAGCAATCTTTATTTGGAGTAAATTGTTCAGGAGGTGGGACAGGCCGTTGCATCGCAGGGCAGAAAAAAGGGAACAGAAGCTCTTTCCATTAGGAAAAAAAGTCTGGAAGCTTTGGCTTGGAGGTGCAGTTGGTAGGGTAGCCTGGGCACTTCTTGGGCAGCCAGGAGCTTTCTGTGGTGGCACCTTTTTTCTGGCAGGAATCTTCATTTCCATTTAAATTTCAGGAGGTGGGACCGGCCATTCCAGCGCAGGGCTGAAAAAAGGTAACAGCAGCTCTTTCCCTAAGGAAATACAGTCTGGAAGCTTTGGCTTGGAGGTGCAGTTGGTGGGGCAGCCTGGGCACTTTTTGGGCAGCAAGAGTTTTCTGTGGTGCTATCTTTTGTATGGCAGAAATCTTCATTTGGATTCTATTTTTCAGGAGGTGGGACAGGTCATTGCAGCATAGGGCTGAAAAAAGGGAACAGAAGCTCTTTCCCTAAGGAAATACAGTCTGGAAGCTTTGGCTTGGAGGTGCAGTTGGTGGGGCAGACTGGGCACTTCTTGGGCAGCAAAGAGCTTTCTGTGGTGGCACCTTTTGTCTGGCACGAATCTTCATTTGGATTCAATTTTTCAGGAGGTGGGACAGGATAATGCAGAGCAGAGTTGAAAAAAGGGAACAGCAGCTCTTTCCACCAGGAAAAAAAGTCTGGAAGCTTTGGATTGGAGGTGCAGTTGGTGGGGCAGCCTGGGCACTTTTTGGGCAGCAAGAGTTTTCTGTGGTGGCACCTTTTGTATGGCAGAAATCTTCATTTGGATTCTATTTTTCAGGAGGTGGGACAGGTCATTGCAGAATAGGGCTGAAAAAAGTGAACAGCAGGCCTTTCCCTAGGAAAAACAGTCTGGAAGCTTTGGCTTGGAGGTGCAATTGGTGGGGCAGCCTGGGCACTTTTTGGGCAGCAAAGAGCTTTCTGTGGTGGCACCTTTTGTCTGGCAGGAATCTTCATTTGCTTTCAATTTTTTAAAAGGTGGGACCGGCCATTGCAACGCAGGGCAGAAAAAAGGGAACAGCAGCTCTTTCTCTAATGAAACAAAAGGCTGGAAGCTTTGGCTTGGAGGTGCAGTAGGTGGGTCAGCCTGGGAACTTTTTGGGCAGCAAAGATCTTTCTGTAGTGGCACCTTTTGTATGGCAGAAATCTTCATTTGGATTCGATTTTTTCAGGAGGTGGGACAGGTCATTGCAGCATAGGGCTGAAAAAAGTGAACAGCAGGCCTTTCCCTAGGAAAAACAGTCTGGAAGCTTTGGCTTGGCGGTGCAGTTGGTGGGGCAGCCTGGGCACCTCTTGGGCAGCAAAGAGCTTTCTGTGGGGGCACCTTTTGTATGGCAGCAATCTTCATTTGGATTATATTTCTCAGGAGGTGGGACAGGATAATGCAGCATAGGGCTGAAAAAAGGGAACAGAAGCTCTTTCCCTAAGGAAAAACAGTCTGGAAGCTTTGGCTTTGAGGTGCAGTTGGTGGGGCAGACTGGGCACTTCTTGGGCAGCAAAGATCTTTCTGTAGTGGCACCTTTTGTCTGGCAGCAATCTTCATTTGGATTCAATTTTTCAGGAGGTGGGACAGGTCATTGCAGCATAGGGCCGAAAAAAGGGAACAGCAGGCCTTTCCCTAGGAAAAACAGTCTGGAAGCTTTGGCTTGGAGGTGCAGTTGGTGGTGCAGCCTGGGCACTTCTTGGGCAGCAAAGAGCTTTCTGTGGTGGCAACTTTTGTCTGGCAGGAATCTTCATTTGCTTTCAATTTTTTAAAAGGTGGGACCGGCCATTGCAACGCAGGGCAGAAAAAAGGGAACAGCAGCTCTTTCTCTAATGAAAAAAAGTCTGGAAGCTTTGGCTTGGAGGTGCAGTTGGTGGGGCAGCCTGGGCACTTCTTGGGGAGCCAGGAGCTTTCTGTGGTGGTACCTTTTTTCTGGCAGGAATCTTTATTTGCATTTAAATTTCAGGAGGTGGGACCGGCCATTCCAGCGCAGGGCTGAAAAAAGGGAACAGAAGCTCTTTCCACCAGGAAAAACAGTCTGGAACCTTTGGCTTCAAGTGTAGTTGTTGGGGCAGACTGGGCACTTCTTGGGCAGCAAAGAGTTTTCTGTGGTGGCACCTTTTGTCTGGCAGGAATCTTCATTTGGAGTAAATTGTTCAGGAGGTGGGACAGGCCATTGCATCGCAGGGCAGAAAAAAGGGATCAGCAGCTCTTTCCATTAGGAAAAACAGTCTGGAAGCTTTGGCTTGGAGGTGCTGTTTTTGGGGTAGCCTGGGCACTTCTTGGGCAGCAAGAGTTTTCTGTGGTGGCACCTTTTGTCTGGCAGCAATCTTTATTTGGAGTAAATTGTTCAGGAGGTGGGACAGGCCGTTGCATCGCAGGGCAGAAAAAAGGGAACAGAAGCTCTTTCCATTAGGAAAAAAAGTCTGGAAGCTTTGGCTTGGAGGTGCAGTTGGTGGGGCAGACTGGGCACTTCTTGGGCAGCCAGGAGCTTTCTGTGGTGGCACCTTTTTTCTGGCAGGAATCTTCATTTGCATTTAAATTTCAGGAGGTGGGACCGGCCATTCCAGCGCAGGGCTGAAAAAAGGTAACAGCAGCTCTTTCCCTAAGGAAATACAGTCTGGAAGCTTTGGCTTGGAGGTGCAGTTGGTGGGGCAGACTGGGCACTTTTTGGGCAGCAAAGATCTTTCTGTAGTGGCACCTTTTGTCTGGCAGCAATCTTCATTTGGATTCAATTTTTCAGGAGGTGGGACAGGTCATTGCAGCATAGGGCTGAAAAAAGGGAACAGCAGGCCTTTCCCTAGGAAAAACAGTCTGGAAGCTTTGGCTTGGAGGTGCAGTTGGTGGGGCAGCCTGGGCACCTCTTGGGCAGCAAAGAGCTTTCTGTGGGGGCACCTTTTGTATGGCAGCAATCTTCATTTGGATTCTATTTCTCAGGAGGTGGGACAGGATAATGCAGCACAGGGCAGAAAAAAGGGAACAGAAGCTCTTTCCCTAAGGAAAAACAGTCTGGAAGCTTTGGCTTGGAGGTGCAGTTGGTGGGGCAGACTGGGCACTTCTTGGGCAGCAAAGAGCTTTCTGTAGTGGCACCTTTTGTCTGGCAGCAATCTTCATTTGGATTCCATTTTTCAGGAGGTGGGACAGGTCATTGCAGCATAGGGCTGAAAAAAGGGAACAGCAGGCCTTTCCCTAGGAAAAACAGTCTGGAAGCTTTGGCTTGGAGGTGCAGTTGGTGGGCAGACTGGGCACTTCTTGGGCAGCAAAGAGCTTTCTGTGGTGGCACCTTTTGTCTGGCACGAATCTTCATTTGCTTTCAATTTTTTAAAAGGTGGGACCGGCCATTCCAGCGCAGGGTTGAAAAAAGTGAACAGCAGGCCTTTCCCTAGGAAAAACAGTCTGGAAGCTTTGGCTTGGCGGTGCAGTTGGTGGGGCAGCCTGGGCACCTCTTGGGCAGCAAAGAGCTTTCTGTGGGGGCACCTTTTGTCTGGCACGAATCTTCATTTAAATTCAATTTTTCAGGAGGTGGGACCGGCCATTCCAGCGCAGGGCTGAAAAAAGGGAACAGCAGCTCTTTCCACCAGGAAAAAAAGTCTGGAAGCTTTGGCTTGGAGGTGCAGTTGGTGGGGCAGACTGGGCACTTTGTGGGCAGCAAAGAGATTTCTGTGGTGGCACCTTTTGTCTGGCAGGAATCTTCATTTGGATCCAATTTTCCAGGAGGTGGGACAGGCCATTGCAGAGCAGAGCTGAAAAAAGGGAACAGCAGCTCTTTCCACCAGGAAAAATCTCTGGACGCTTTGGCTTTGAGGTGCAGTTGGTGGGGCAGCCTGGGCACTTCTTGGGCAGCAAAGAGCTCTTAGTGGTGGCACCTTTTGTCTGGTAGGAATCTTTATTTGGATTCAATTTTCCAGGAGGTGGGACAGGCCATTGCAGAGCAGAGCTGAAAAAAGGGAACAGCAGCTCTTTCCACCAGGAAAAAAAGTCTGGAAGCTTTGGCTTCAGGTGTAGTTGGTGCAGCCTGGGCACTTCTTGTACAGCAAGAGTTTTCTGTGGTGGCACCTTTTGCCTGGCATCAATCTTCATTTGCCTTCAATTTTTCAAAAGGTGGGATGGGCCATTGCAGTGCAGGGCAGAAAAAAGGGAACAGCAGCTCTTTCCACCAGGAAAAAAAGTGTGGAACCTTTGGCTTTGAGGTGCAGTTATTGGGACAGCCTGGGCACTTCTTGGGCAGCAAAGAGCTCTCTGTGGTGGCACTTTTGACTGGCATCAATCTTCATTTGCTTTCAATTTTTTCAAAGGTGGGACAGGCCATTGCAACGCAGGGCAGAAAAAAAGGGAACAGCAGCTCATTCCACCATGAAAAAAAGTCTGGAAGCTTTGGCTCGGAGGTGCAGTTGGTGGGGCAGCCTGGGCACTTCTTGGGCAGCAAAGAGCTTTCTGTGGTGGCACCTTTTGTCTGGCAGGAATCTTCATTTGGATTCAATTTTCCAGGAGGTGGGACAGGCCATTGCAGCACAGGGTTGAAAAAAGGGAACAGCAGCTCTTTCCCTAAGGAAAAAAAGTCTGGAAGCTTTGGCTTTGAGGTGCATTTGGTGGGGCAGACTAGGCACTTCTTGGGCAGCAAAGAGCTTTCTGTGGTGGCACCTTTTGTCTGGCACGAATCTTCATTTGGATTCAATTTTTCAGGAGGTGGGACAGGATAATGCAGAGCAGAGTTGAAAAAAGGGAACAGCAGCTCTTTCCACCAGGAAAAAAAGTCTGGAAGCTTTGGATTGGAGGTGCAGTTGGTGGGGCAGCCTGGGCACTTTTTGGGCAGCAAGAGTTTTCTGTGGTGGCACCTTTTGTATGGCAGAAATCTTCATTTGGATTCTATTTTTCAGGAGGTGGGACAGGTCATTGCAGAATAGGGCTGAAAAAAGTGAACAGCAGGCCTTTCCCTAGGAAAAACAGTCTGGAAGCTTTGGCTTGGAGGTGCAATTGGTGGGGCAGCCTGGGCACTTTTTGGGCAGCAAAGAGCTTTCTGTGGTGGCACCTTTTGTCTGGCAGGAATCTTCATTTGCTTTCAATTTTTAAAAGGTGGGACCGGCCATTGCAACGCAGGGCAGAAAAAAAGGGAACAGCAGCTCTTTCTCTAATGAAAAAAAGGCTGGAAGCTTTGGCTTGGAGGTGCAGTAGGTGGGTCAGCCTGGGAACTTTTTGGCAGCAAAGATCTTTCTGTAGTGGCACCTTTTGTATGGCAGAAATCTTCATTTGGATTCGATTTTTTCAGGAGGTGGGACAGGTCATTGCAGCATAGGGCTGAAAAAAGGGAACAGCAGCCTTTCCCTAGGAAAAACAGTCTGGAAGCTTTGGCTTGGCGGTGCAGTTGGTGGGGCAGCCTGGGCACCTCTTGGGCAGCAAAGAGCTTTCTGTGGGGGCACCTTTTGTATGGCAGCAATCTTCATTTGGATTCTATTTCTCAGGAGGTGGGACAGGATAATGCAGCATAGGGCTGAAAAAAGGGAACAGAAGCTCTTTCCCTAAGGAAAAACAGTCTGGAAGCTTTGGCTTTGAGGTGCAGTTGGTGGGGCAGACTGGGCACTTCTTGGGCAGCAAAGATCTTTCTGTAGTGGCACCTTTTGTCTGGCAGAAATCTTCATTTGGATTCAATTTTTCAGGAGGTGGGACAGGTCATTGCAGCATAGGGCCGAAAAAAGGGAACAGCAGGCCTTTCCCTAGGAAAAACAGTCTGGAAGCTTTGGCTTGGAGGTGCAGTTGGTGGTGCAGCCTGGGCACTTCTTGGGCAGCAAAGAGCTTTCTGTGGTGGCTCCTTTGTCTGGCAGGAATCTTCATTTGCTTTCAATTTTTTAAAAGGTGGGACCGGCCATTGCAACGCAGGGCAGAAAAAAGGGAACAGCAGCTCTTTCTCTAATGAAAAAAAGTCTGGAAGCTTTGGCTTGGAGGTGCAGTTGGTGGGGCAGCCTGGGCACTTCTTGGGGAGCCAGGAGCTTTCTGTGGTGGTACCTTTTTTCTGGCAGGAATCTTTATTTGCATTTAAATTTCAGGAGGTGGGACCGGCCATTCCAGCGCAGGGCTGAAAAAAGGGAACAGAAGCTCTTTCCACCAGGAAAAACAGTCTGGAACCTTTGGCTTCAAGTGTAGTTGTTGGGGCAGACTGGGCACTTCTTGGGCAGCAAAGAGTTTTCTGTGGTGGCACCTTTTGTCTGGCAGCAATCTTTATTTGGATTAAATTGTTCAGGAGGTGGGACAGGCCATTGCATCGCAGGGCAGAAAAAAGGGATCAGCAGCTCTTTCCATTAGGAAAAACAGTCTGGAAGCTTTGGCTTGGAGGTGCTGTTTTTGGGGTAGCCTGGGCACTTCTTGGGCAGCAAGAGTTTTCTGTGGTGGCACCTTTTGTCTGGCAGCAATCTTTATTTGGAGTAAATTGTTCAGGAGGTGGGACAGGCCGTTGCATCGCAGGGCAGAAAAAAGGGAACAGAAGCTCTTTCCATTAGGAAAAAAAGTCTGGAAGCTTTGGCTTGGAGGTGCAGTTGGTGGGGCAGCCTGGGCACTTCTTGGGCAGCCAGGAGCTTTCTGTGGTGGCACCTTTTTTCTGGCAGGAATCTTCATTTGCATTTAAATTTCAGGAGGTGGGACCGGCCATTCCAGCGCAGGGCTGAAAAAAGGTAACAGCAGCTCTTTCCCTAAGGAAATACAGTCTGGAAGCTTTGGCTTGGAGGTGCAGTTGGTGGGGCAGACTGGGCACTTCTTGGGCAGCAAAGATCTTTCTGTAGTGGCACCTTTTGTCTGGCAGCAATCTTCATTTGGATTCAATTTTTCAGGAGGTGGGACAGGTCATTGCAGCATAGGGTTGAAAAAAGGGAACAGCAGGCCTTTCCCTAGGAAAAACAGTCTGGAAGCTTTGGCTTGGAGGTGCAGTTGGTGGGGCAGCCTGGGCACCTCTTGGGCAGCAAAGAGCTTTCTGTGGGGGCACCTTTTGTATGGCAGCAATCTTCATTTGGATTCTATTTCTCAGGAGGTGGGACAGGATAATGCAGCACAGGGCAGAAAAAAGGGAACAGAAGCTCTTTCCCTAAGGAAAAACAGTCTGGAAGCTTTGGCTTGGAGGTGCAGTTGGTGGGGCAGACTGGGCACTTCTTGGGCAGCAAAGAGCTTTCTGTAGTGGCACCTTTTGTCTGGCAGCAATCTTCATTTGGATTCCATTTTTCAGGAGGTGGGACAGGTCATTGCAGCATAGGGCTGAAAAAAGGGAACAGCAGGCCTTTCCCTAGGAAAAACAGTCTGGAAGCTTTGGCTTGGAGGTGCAGTTGGTGGGGCAGACTGGGCACTTCTTGGGCAGCAAAGAGCTTTCTGTGGTGGCACCTTTTGTCTGGCACGAATCTTCATTTGCTTTCAATTTTTTAAAAGGTGGGACCGGCCATTCCAGCGCAGGGCTGAAAAAAGTGAACAGCAGGCCTTTCCCTAGGAAAAACAGTCTGGAAGCTTTGGCTTGGCGGTGCAGTTGGTGGGGCAGCCTGGGCACCTCTTGGGCAGCAAAGAGCTTTCTGTGGGGGCACCTTTTGTCTGGCACGAATCTTCATTTAAATTCAATTTTTCAGGAGGTGGGACCGGCCATTCCAGCGCAGGGCTGAAAAAAGGGAACAGCAGCTCTTTCCACCAGGAAAAAAAGTCTGGAAGCTTTGGCTTGGAGGTGCAGTTGGTGGGGCAGACTGGGCACTTTGTGGGCAGCAAAGAGATTTCTGTGGTGGCACCTTTTGTCTGGCAGGAATCTTCATTTGGATCCAATTTTCCAGGAGGTGGGACAGGCCATTGCAGAGCAGAGCTGAAAAAAGGGAACAGCAGCTCTTTCCACCAGGAAAAATCTCTGGACGCTTTGGCTTTGAGGTGCAGTTGGTGGGGCAGCCTGGGCACTTCTTGGGCAGCAAAGAGCTCTTAGTGGTGGCACCTTTTGTCTGGTAGGAATCTTTATTTGGATTCAATTTTCCAGGAGGTGGGACAGGCCATTGCAGAGCAGAGCTGAAAAAAGGGAACAGCAGCTCTTTCCACCAGGAAAAAAAGTCTGGAAGCTTTGGCTTCAGGTGTAGTTGGTGCAGCCTGGGCACTTCTTGTACAGCAAGAGTTTTCTGTGGTGGCACCTTTTGCCTGGCATCAATCTTCATTTGCCTTCAATTTTTCAAAAGGTGGGATGGGCCATTGCAGTGCAGGGCAGAAAAAAGGGAACAGCAGCTCTTTCCACCAGGAAAAAAAGTGTGGAACCTTTGGCTTTGAGGTGCAGTTATTGGGACAGCCTGGGCACTTCTTGGGCAGCAAAGAGCTCTCTGTGGTGGCACTTTTGACTGGCATCAATCTTCATTTGCTTTCAATTTTTTCAAAGGTGGGACAGGCCATTGCAACGCAGGGCAGAAAAAAAGGGAACAGCAGCTCATTCCACCATGAAAAAAAGTCTGGAAGCTTTGGCTCGGAGGTGCAGTTGGTGGGGCAGCCTGGGCACTTCTTGGGCAGCAAAGAGCTTTCTGTGGTGGCACCTTTTGTCTGGCAGGAATCTTCATTTGGATTCAATTTTCCAGGAGGTGGGACAGGCCATTGCAGCACAGGGTTGAAAAAAGGGAACAGCAGCTCTTTCCCTAAGGAAAAAAAGTCTGGAAGCTTTGGCTTTGAGGTGCATTTGGTGGGGCAGACTAGGCACTTCTTGGGCAGCAAAGAGCTTTCTGTGGTGGCACCTTTTGTCTGGCACGAATCTTCATTTGGATTCAATTTTTCAGGAGGTGGGACAGGATAATGCAGAGCAGAGTTGAAAAAAGGGAACAGCAGCTCTTTCCACCAGGAAAAAAAGTCTGGAAGCTTTGGCTTGGAGGTGCAGTTGGTGGGGCAGCCTGGGCACTTTTTGGGCAGCAAGAGTTTTCTGTGGTGGCACCTTTTGTATGGCAGAAATCTTCATTTGGATTCTATTTTTCAGGAGGTGGGACAGGTCATTGCAGAATAGGGCTGAAAAAAGTGAACAGCAGGCCTTTCCCTAGGAAAAACAGTCTGGAAGCTTTGGCTTGGAGGTGCAATTGGTGGGGCAGCCTGGGCACTTTTTGGGCAGCAAAGAGCTTTCTGTGGTGGCACCTTTTGTCTGGCAGGAATCTTCATTTGCTTTCAATTTTTTAAAAGGTGGGACCGGCCATTGCAACGCAGGGCAGAAAAAAGGGAACAGCAGCTCTTTCTCTAATGAAAAAAAGGCTGGAAGCTTTGGCTTGGAGGTGCAGTAGGTGGGTCAGCCTGGGAACTTTTTGGGCAGCAAAGATCTTTCTGTAGTGGCACCTTTTGTATGGCAGAAATCTTCATTTGGATTCGATTTTTTCAGGAGGTGGGACAGGTCATTGCAGCATAGGGCTGAAAAAAGTGAACAGCAGGCCTTTCCCTAGGAAAAACAGTCTGGAAGCTTTGGCTTGGCGGTGCAGTTGGTGGGGCAGCCTGGGCACCTCTTGGGCAGCAAAGAGCTTTCTGTGGGGGCACCTTTTGTATGGCAGCAATCTTCATTTGGATTCTATTTCTCAGGAGGTGGGACAGGATAATGCAGCATAGGGCTGAAAAAAGGGAACAGAAGCTCTTTCTCTAAGGAAAAACAGTCTGGAAGCTTTGGCTTTGAGGTGCAGTTGGTGGGGCAGACTGGGCACTTCTTGGGCAGCAAAGATCTTTCTGTAGTGGCACCTTTTGTCTGGCAGAAATCTTCATTTGGATTCAATTTTTCAGGAGGTGGGACAGGTCATTGCAGCATAGGGCCGAAAAAAGGGAACAGCAGGCCTTTCCCTAGGAAAAACAGTCTGGAAGCTTTGGCTTGGAGGTGCAGTTGGTGGTGCAGCCTGGGCACTTCTTGGGCAGCAAAGAGCTTTCTGTGGTGGCTCCTTTTGTCTGGCAGGAATCTTCATTTGCTTTCAATTTTTTAAAAGGTGGGACCGGCCATTGCAACGCAGGGCAGAAAAAAGGGAACAGCAGCTCTTTCTCTAATGAAAAAAAGTCTGGAAGCTTTGGCTTGGAGGTGCAGTTGGTGGGGCAGCCTGGGCACTTCTTGGGGAGCCAGGAGCTTTCTGTGGTGGTACCTTTTTTCTGGCAGGAATCTTTATTTGCATTTAAATTTCAGGAGGTGGGACCGGCCATTCCAGCGCAGGGCTGAAAAAAGGGAACAGAAGCTCTTTCCACCAGGAAAAACAGTCTGGAACCTTTGGCTTCAAGTGTAGTTGTTGGGGCAGACTGGGCACTTCTTGGGCAGCAAAGAGTTTTCTGTGGTGGCACCTTTTGTCTGGCAGCAATCTTTATTTGGATTAAATTGTTCAGGAGGTGGGACAGGCCATTGCATCGCAGGGCAGAAAAAAGGGATCAGCAGCTCTTTCCATTAGGAAAAACAGTCTGGAAGCTTTGGCTTGGAGGTGCTGTTTTTGGGGTAGCCTGGGCACTTCTTGGGCAGCAAGAGTTTTCTGTGGTGGCACCTTTTGTATGGCAGCAATCTTTATTTGGAGTAAATTGTTCAGGAGGTGGGACAGGCCGTTGCATCGCAGGGCAGAAAAAAGGGAACAGAAGCTCTTTCCATTAGGAAAAAAAGTCTGGAAGCTTTGGCTTGGAGGTGCAGTTGGTGGGGCAGCCTGGGCACTTCTTGGGCAGCCAGGAGCTTTCTGTGGTGGCACCTTTTTTCTGGCAGGAATCTTCATTTGCATTTAAATTTCAGGAGGTGGGACCGGCCATTCCAGCGCAGGGCTGAAAAAAGGTAACAGCAGCTCTTTCCCTAAGGAAATACAGTCTGGAAGCTTTGGCTTGGAGGTGCAGTTGGTGGGGCAGACTGGGCACTTCTTGGGCAGCAAAGATCTTTCTGTAGTGGCACCTTTTGTCTGGCAGCAATCTTCATTTGGATTCAATTTTTCAGGAGGTGGGACAGGTCATTGCAGCATAGGGTTGAAAAAAGGGAACAGCAGGCCTTTCCCTAGGAAAAACAGTCTGGAAGCTTTGGCTTGGAGGTGCAGTTGGTGGGGCAGCCTGGGCACCTCTTGGGCAGCAAAGAGCTTTCTGTGGGGGCACCTTTTGTATGGCAGCAATCTTCATTTGGATTCTATTTCTCAGGAGGTGGGACAGGATAATGCAGCACAGGGCAGAAAAAAGGGAACAGAAGCTCTTTCCCTAAGGAAAAACAGTCTGGAAGCTTTGGCTTGGAGGTGCAGTTGGTGGGGCAGACTGGGCACTTCTTGGGCAGCAAAGAGCTTTCTGTAGTGGCACCTTTTGTCTGGCAGCAATCTTCATTTGGATTCCATTTTTCAGGAGGTGGGACAGGTCATTGCAGCATAGGGCTGAAAAAAGGGAACAGCAGGCCTTTCCCTAGGAAAAACAGTCTGGAAGCTTTGGCTTGGAGGTGCAGTTGGTGGGGCAGACTGGGCACTTCTTGGGCAGCAAAGAGCTTTCTGTGGTGGCACCTTTTGTCTGGCACGAATCTTCATTTGCTTTCAATTTTTTAAAAGGTGGGACCGGCCATTCCAGCGCAGGGCTGAAAAAAGTGAACAGCAGGCCTTTCCCTAGGAAAAACAGTCTGGAAGCTTTGGCTTGGCGGTGCAGTTGGTGGGGCAGCCTGGGCACCTCTTGGGCAGCAAAGAGCTTTCTGTGGGGGCACCTTTTGTCTGGCACGAATCTTCATTTAAATTCAATTTTTCAGGAGGTGGGACCGGCCATTCCAGCGCAGGGCTGAAAAAAGGGAACAGCAGCTCTTTCCACCAGGAAAAAAAGTCTGGAAGCTTTGGCTTGGAGGTGCAGTTGGTGGGGCAGCCTGGGCACTTTGTGGGCAGCAAAGAGATTTCTGTGGTGGCACCTTTTGTCTGGCAGGAATCTTCATTTGGATCCAATTTTCCAGGAGGTGGGACAGGCCATTGCAGAGCAGAGCTGAAAAAAGGGAACAGCAGCTCTTTCCACCAGGAAAAATCTCTGGACGCTTTGGCTTTGAGGTGCAGTTGGTGGGGCAGCCTGGGCACTTCTTGGGCAGCAAAGAGCTCTTAGTGGTGGCACCTTTTGTCTGGTAGGAATCTTTATTTGGATTCAATTTTCCAGGAGGTGGGACAGGCCATTGCAGAGCAGAGCTGAAAAAAGGGAACAGCAGCTCTTTCCACCAGGAAAAAAAGTCTGGAAGCTTTGGCTTCAGGTGTAGTTGGTGCAGCCTGGGCACTTCTTGTACAGCAAGAGTTTTCTGTGGTGGCACCTTTTGCCTGGCATCAATCTTCATTTGCCTTCAATTTTTCAAAAGGTGGGATGGGCCATTGCAGTGCAGGGCAGAAAAAAGGGAACAGCAGCTCTTTCCACCAGGAAAAAAAGTGTGGAACCTTTGGCTTTGAGGTGCAGTTATTGGGACAGCCTGGGCACTTCTTGGGCAGCAAAGAGCTCTCTGTGGTGGCACTTTTGACTGGCATCAATCTTCATTTGCTTTCAATTTTTTCAAAGGTGGGACAGGCCATTGCAACGCAGGGCAGAAAAAAAGGGAACAGCAGCTCATTCCACCATGAAAAAAAGTCTGGAAGCTTTGGCTCGGAGGTGCAGTTGGTGGGGCAGCCTGGGCACTTCTTGGGCAGCAAAGAGCTTTCTGTGGTGGCACCTTTTGTCTGGCAGGAATCTTCATTTGGATTCAATTTTCCAGGAGGTGGGACAGGCCATTGCAGCACAGGGTTGAAAAAAGGGAACAGCAGCTCTTTCCCTAAGGAAAAAAAGTCTGGAAGCTTTGGCTTTGAGGTGCATTTGGTGGGGCAGACTAGGCACTTCTTGGGCAGCAAAGAGCTTTCTGTGGTGGCAACTTTTGTCTGGCAGGAATCTTCATTTGGATTCAATTTTTCAAAAGGTGGGACCGGTCATTGCAGCACAGGGCAGAAAAAAGGGAACAGCAGCTAATTCCACCAGGAAAAAAAGTCTGGATGCTTTCGCTTCTGCTGCAGTTGGTGGGGCAGCCTGGGCACTTCTTGGGCAGCCAGGAGCTTTCTGTGGTGGTACCTTTTGTCTGGCAGGAATCTTCATTTGCATTTAAATTTTAGGAGGTGGGACCGGCCATTCCAGCGCAGGGCTGAAAAAAGGGAACAGAAGCTCTTTCCCTAAGGAAAAACAGTCTGGAAACTTTGGCTTTGAGGTGCAGTTGGTGGGGCAGCCTGGGCACTTCTTGGGCAGTAAAGAGCTTTCTGTGGTGGCACCTTTTGTCTGGCAGGAATCTTCATTTGGATTCTATTTCTCAGGAGGTGGGACATGCCATTGCAGCGCAGGGTTAAAAAAAGGGAACAGCATCTTTCCCGAAGGAAAAACAGTCTGGAAGCTTTGGCTTGGAGGTGCAGTTGGTGGGGCAGACTGGGCACTTCTTGGGCAGCAAAGAGTTTTCTGTGGTGGCACCTTTTGTATGGCAGGAATCTTCATTTGCATTCAATTTTTCAAAAGGTGGGACCGGTCATTGCAGCACAGGGCTGAAAAAAGGGAACAGCAGCTCTTTCCACCAGGAAAAAAAGTCTGGAAGCTTTGGCTTCTGCTGCAGTTGGTGGGGTAGCCTGGCCACTTCTTGGGCAGCAAGAGTTTTCTGAGGTGGCAACTTTTGTCTGGTAGCAACCTTTATTTGGAGTAAATTTTTCAGGAGGTGGGACAGGCCGTTGCATCGCACGGCAGAAAAAAAGAAACAGAAGCTCTTTCCATTAGGAAAAAAAGTCTGGAAGCTTTGGCTTGGAGGTGTAGTTGGTAGGGCAGCCTGGGCACTTCTTGGGCAGCCAGGAGCTTTCTGTGGTGGCACCTTTTTTCTGGCAGGAATCTTCATTTGCATTTAAATTTCAGGAGGTGGGACCGGCCATTCCAGCGCAGGGCTGAAAAAAGGGAACAGAAGCTCTTTCCCTAGGAAAAACAGTCTGGAAGCTTTGGCTTTGTGGTGTAGTTGTTGGGGCAGCCTGGGCACTTCTTGGGCAGCAAAGAGCTTTCTGTGGGGGCACCTTTTGTCTGGCACGAATCTTCATTTAGATTCAATTTTTCAGGAGGTGGGACAGGATATTGCAGAGCAGGGCTGAAAAAAGGGAACAGCAGCTCTTTCCCTAAGGAAATACAGTCTGGAAGCTTTGGCTTGGAGGTGCAGTTGGTGGGGCAGCCTGGGCACTTCTTGGGCAGCAAGAGTTTTCTGTGGTGCTATCTTTTGTATGGCAGAAATCTTCATTTGGATTCTATTTTTCAGGAGGTGGGACAGGTCATTGCAGCATAGGGCTGAAAAAAGGGAACAGAAGCTCTTTCCCTAAGGAAATACAGTCTGGAAGCTTTGGCTTGGAGGTGCAGTTGGTGGGGCAGACTGGGCACTTCTTGGGCAGCAAAGAGCTTTCTGTGGTGGCACCTTTTGTCTGGCACGAATCTTCATTTGGATTCAATTTTTCAGGAGGTGGGACAGGATAATGCAGAGCAGAGTTGAAAAAAGGGAACAGCAGCTCTTTCCCTAAGGAAAAAAGTCTGGAAGCTTTGGCTTGGAGGTGCAGTAGGTGGGTCAGCCTGGGCACTTTTTGGGCAGCAAGAGTTTTCTGTTGTGGCACCTTTTGTATGGCAGAAATCTTCATTTGGATTCGATTTTTCAGGAGGTGGGACAGGTCATTGCAGCATAGGGCTGAAAAAAGGGAACAGCAGGCCTTTCCCTAGGAAAAACAGTCTGGAAGCTTTGGCTTGGAGGTGCAGTTGGTGGGGCAGCCTGGGCACTTCTTGGGCAGCAAAGAGCTTTCTGTGGGGGTACCTTTTGTCTGGCAGGAATCTTCTTTTGCTTTCAATTTTTTAAAAGGTGGGACCGGCCATTGCAACGCAGGGCAGAAAAAAGGGAACAGAAGCTCTTTCCCTAAGGAAAAAAAGTCTGGAAGCTTTGCCTTTGAGGTGCAGTTGGTGGGGCAGCCTGGGCACTTCTTGGGCAGCCAGGAGCTTTCTGTGGTCGTACCTTTTTTCTGGCAGGAATCTTCATTTGCATTTAAATTTCAGGAGGTGGGACAGGCCATTGCATCGCAGGGCAGAAAAAAGGGATCAGCAGCTCTTTCCATTAGGAAAAACAGTCTGGAAGCTTTGGCTTGGAGGTGCAGTTGGTGGGGCAGACTGGGCACTTCTTGGGCAGCAAAGAGCTTTCTGTGGTGGCACCTTTTGTCTGGCACGAATCTTCATTTGGATTCAATTTTTCAGGAGGTGGGACAGGATAATGCAGAGCAGAGTTGAAAAAAGGGAACAGCAGCTCTTTCCCTAAGGAAAAAAGTCTGGAAGCTTTGCCTTTGAGGTGCAGTTGGTGGGGTAGCCTGGGCACTTCTTGGGCAGCAAGAGTTTTCTGAGGTGGCAACTTTTGTCTGGTAGCAACCTTTATTTGGAGTAAATTGTTCAGGAGGTGGGACAGGCCGTTGCATCGCAGGGCAGAAAAAAAGAAACAGAAGCTCTTTCCATT
The DNA here is from genome assembly GCF_036250125.1 of Pseudopipra pipra. Taxonomy (NCBI): domain Eukaryota; kingdom Metazoa; phylum Chordata; class Aves; order Passeriformes; family Pipridae; genus Pseudopipra; species Pseudopipra pipra. The sequence goes on from NW_026990866.1 coordinate 20,181, forward strand.
AGGAAAAAAAGTCTGGAAGCTTTGGCTTGGAGGTGTAGTTGGTAGGGCAGCCTGGGCACTTCTTGGGCAGCCAGGAGCTTTCTGTGGTGGCACCTTTTTTCTGGCAGGAATCTTCATTTGCATTTAAATTTCAGGAGGTGGGACCGGCCATTCCAGCGCAGGGCTGAAAAAAGGGAACAGAAGCTCTTTCCCTAGGAAAAACAGTCTGGAAGCTTTGGCTTTGTGGTGTAGTTGTTGGGGCAGCCTGGGCACTTCTTGGGCAGCAAAGAGCTCTCTGTGGTGGCACTTTTGACTGGCATCAATCTTCATTTGCTTTCAATTTTTTCAAAGGTGGGACAGGCCATTGCAACGCAGGGCAGAAAAAAAGGGAACAGCAGCTCATTCCACCATGAAAAAAAGTCTGGAAGCTTTGGCTCGGAGGTGCAGTTGGTGGGGCAGCCTGGGCACTTCTTGGGCAGCAAAGAGCTTTCTGTGGTGGCACCTTTTGTCTGGCAGGAATCTTCATTTGGATTCAATTTTCCAGGAGGTGGGACAGGCCATTGCAGCACAGGGTTGAAAAAAGGGAACAGCAGCTCTTTCCCTAAGGAAAAAAAGTCTGGAAGCTTTGGCTTTGAGGTGCATTTGGTGGGGCAGACTAGGCACTTCTTGGGCAGCAAAGAGCTTTCTGTGGTGGCAACTTTTGTCTGGCAGGAATCTTCATTTGGATTCAATTTTTCAAAAGGTGGGACCGGTCATTGCAGCACAGGGCAGAAAAAAGGGAACAGCAGCTAATTCCACCAGGAAAAAAAGTCTGGATGCTTTCGCTTCTGCTGCAGTTGGTGGGGCAGCCTGGGCACTTCTTGGGCAGCCAGGAGCTTTCTGTGGTGGTACCTTTTGTCTGGCAGGAATCTTCATTTGCATTTAAATTTTAGGAGGTGGGACCGGCCATTTCAGCGCAGGGCTGAAAAAAGGGAACAGAAGCTCTTTCCCTAAGGAAAAACAGTCTGGAAACTTTGGCTTTGAGGTGCAGTTGGTGGGGCAGCCTGGGCACTTCTTGGGCAGTAAAGAGCTTTCTGTGGTGGCACCTTTTGTCTGGCAGGAATCTTCATTTGGATTCTATTTCTCAGGAGGTGGGACATGCCATTGCAGCGCAGGGTTAAAAAAAGGGAACAGCATCTTTCCCGAAGGAAAAACAGTCTGGAAGCTTTGGCTTGGAGGTGCAGTTGGTGGGGCAGACTGGGCACTTCTTGGGCAGCAAAGAGTTTTCTGTGGTGGCACCTTTTGTATGGCAGGAATCTTCATTTGCTTTCAATTTTTCAAAAGGTGGGAGCGGTCATTGCAGCACAGGGCTGAAAAAAGGGAACAGCAGCTCTTTCCACCAGGAAAAAAAGTCTGGAAGCTTTGGCTTCTGCTGCAGTTGGTGGGGTAGCCTGGGCACTTCTTGGGCAGCAAGAGTTTTCTGAGGTGGCAACTTTTGTCTGGTAGCAACCTTTATTTGGAGTAAATTTTTCAGGAGGTGGGACAGGCCGTTGCATCGCACGGCAGAAAAAAAGAAACAGAAGCTCTTTCCATTAGGAAAAAAAGTCTGGAAGCTTTGGCTTGGAGGTGTAGTTGGTAGGGCAGCCTGGGCACTTCTTGGGCAGCCAGGAGCTTTCTGTGGTGGCACCTTTTTTCTGGCAGGAATCTTCATTTGCATTTAAATTTCAGGAGGTGGGACCGGCCATTCCAGCGCAGGGCTGAAAAAAGGGAACAGAAGCTCTTTCCCTAGGAAAAACAGTCTGGAAGCTTTGGTTTGGAGGTGCAGTTGGTGGGGCAGACTGGGCACTTCTTGGGCAGCAAAGAGCTTTCTGTGGTGGCACCTTTTGTCTGGCACGAATCTTCATTTGGATTCAATTTTTCAGGAGGTGGGACAGGATAATGCAGAGCAGAGTTGAAAAAAGGGAACAGCAGCTCTTTCCCTAAGGAAAAAAGTCTGGAAGCTTTGGCTTGGAGGTGCAGTAGGTGGGTCAGCCTGGGCACTTTTTGGGCAGCAAGAGTTTTCTGTTGTGGCACCTTTTGTATGGCAGAAATCTTCATTTGGATTCGATTTTTCAGGAGGTGGGACAGGTCATTGCAGCATAGGGCTGAAAAAAGGGAACAGCAGGCCTTTCCCTAGGAAAAACAGTCTGGAAGCTTTGGCTTGGAGGTGCAGTTGGTGGGGCAGCCTGGGCACTTCTTGGGCAGCAAAGAGCTTTCTGTGGGGGTACCTTTTGTCTGGCAGGAATCTTCTTTTGCTTTCAATTTTTTAAAAGGTGGGACCGGCCATTGCAACGCAGGGCAGAAAAAAGGGAACAGAAGCTCTTTCCCTAAGGAAAAAAAGTCTGGAAGCTTTGCCTTTGAGGTGCAGTTGGTGGGGCAGCCTGGGCACTTCTTGGGCAGCCAGGAGCTTTCTGTGGTCGTACCTTTTTTCTGGCAGGAATCTTCATTTGCATTTAAATTTCAGGAGGTGGGACAGGTCATTGCAGAATAGGGCTGAAAAAAGGGAACAGAAGCTCTTTCCCTAAGGAAAAACAGTCTGGAAGCTTTGGCTTGGAGGTGCAGTTGGTGGGGCAGACTGGGCACTTCTTGGGCAGCAAAGAGCTTTCTGTGGTGGCACCTTTTGTCTGGCACGAATCTTCATTTGGATTCAATTTTTCAGGAGGTGGGACAGGATAATGCAGAGCAGAGTTGAAAAAAGGGAACAGCAGCTCTTTCCCTAAGGAAAAAAGTCTGGAAGCTTTGCCTTTGAGCAGTTGGTGGGGTAGCCTGGGCACTTCTTGGGCAGCAAGAGTTTTCTGTGGTGGCACCTTTTGTATGGCAGAAATCTTCATTTGGATTCTATTTTTCAGGAGGTGGGACAGGTCATTGCAGAATAGGGCTGAAAAAAGTGAACAGCAGGCCTTTCCCTAGGAAAAAAAGGCTGGAAGCTTTGGCTTTGAGGTGTAGTTGTTGAGGCAGACTGGGCACTTCTTGGGAAGGAAGAGTATTCTGTGGTGGCATGTTTTGTCTGGCAGGAATCTTCATTTGCTTTCAATTTTTTAAAAGGTGGGACCAACCATTGCAACGCAGGGCAGAAAAAAGGGAACAGCAGCTCTTTCTCTAATGAAAAAAAGGCTGGAAGCTTTGGCTTGGAGGTGCAGTAGGTGGGTCAGCCTGGGCACTTTTTGGGCAGCAAGAGTTTTCTGTTGTGGCACCTTTTGTATGGCAGAAATCTTCATTTGGATTCGATTTTTCAGGAGGTGGGACAGGTCATTGCAGCACAGAGCTGAGAAAAGGGAACAGCAGGACTTTCCCTAGGAAAAACAGTCTGGATGCTTTGCCTTTGAGGTGCAGTTGTTGGGGCTGACTAGGCACTTTTTGGGCAGCAAGGCTTTTCTGTGGTGGCACATTTTGTCTAGCAGGAATCTTCATTTGGATTGAATTTTCCAGGATAGTTGGACCGGCCATTGCAGCACAGGGCTGAAAAAAGGGAACAGCAGCTCTTTCCACCAGGAAAAATCTCTGGATCCTTTTGCTTCTGCTGCAGTTGGTGGGGCAGCCTGGGCACTTCATGGGCAGCAAGAATTTTCTGTTGTGGCACCTTTTGTGTGGCAAGAATCGTCATTTGGAGTCAATTATTCAGAAGATGGGACAGGCCATTGCAGTGCAGGGCAGAAAAAAGCGAACAGCAGCTCTTTCCCTAAGGAAAAAAAGTCTGGAAGCTTTGGCTTGGAGGTGCAGTTGTTGGGGCAGCCTGGGCACTTCTTGGGCAGCAAAGAGCTCTCTGTGGTGGCACATTTTGTATGGCAGAAATCTTCATTTGGATTCAATTTTTCAGGAGGTGGGACAGGACATTGCAGCACAGGGCTGAAAAAAGGGAACAGCAGGCCTTTCCCTAGGAAAAACAGTCTGGAAGCATTGGCTTTGAGGGGCATTTGGTGGGGCAGCCTGGGTACTTCTTCGGTAGCAAAAATCTTTCTGTAGTGGCACCTTTTGCCTGGCAAGAATCTGCATTTGGAGCAAACTTTTCAGGAGTTGGGACCGGCCATTGCAGCGCAGGGCTGAAAAAAGGGAACAGCAGGCCTTTTCCTAATGAAAAAAACTCTGGAAGCTTTGGCTTTGAGGTGCAGTTGGTGGGGCAGCCGGGGCACTTCTTGGGCAGCAAGACCTTTCTGTGATGGCACCTTTTGTATGGCAGAAATCTTCATTTGGATTCTATATTTCAGGAGGTGGGACAGGCCATTGCAGCACAGGGCTGAGAAAAGGGAACAGCAGCCCTTTCCCTAAGGAAAAAAAGTCTGGAACCTTTGGCTTCAGGTGTAGTTGGTGCAGCCTGGGCACTTCTTGTACAGCAAGAGTTTTCTGTGGTGGCACCTTTTGTCTGGCATCAATCTTCATTTGCCTTCAATTTTTCAAAAGGTGGGACGGGCCATTGCAGCGCAGGGCAGAAAAAAGGGAACAGCAGCTCTTTCCACCAGGAAAAAAAGTGTGGAACCTTTGGCTTTGAGGTGCAGTTATTGGAACAGCCTGGGCACTTCTTGGGCAGCAAAGAGCTCTCTGTGGTGGCACTTTTGACTGGCATCAATCTTCATTTGCTTTCAATTTTTTCAGGAGGTGGGACAGGCCATTGCAACGCAGGGCAGAAAAAAACGGAACAGCAGCTCATTCCACCATGAAAAAAAGTCTGGAAGCTTTGGCTCGGAGGTGCAGTTGTTGGGGCAGCCTGGACACTTCTTGGGCAGCAAAGAGATTTCTGTGGTGGCACCTTCTGTCTGGCAGGAATCTTCATCTGGAGCAAATTTTTCAGGAGGTGGGACCGGCCATTGCAGCGCAGGGCTGAAAAAAGGGAACAGCACCTCTATCCCTAAGGAAAAAAGTCTGGAAGCTTAGGCTTTGAGATGAAGTTGGTGGGGCAGCCTGGGCACTTCTTGGGCAGCAAAGAGCTTTCTGTGGTGGCACCTTTTGTCTGGCAGGAATCTTCATTTGGATTCAATTTTCCAGGAGGTGGGACAGGCCATTGCAGCACAGGGCTGAAAAAAGGGAACAGCAGCTCTTTCCCTAAGGAAAAAAAGTCTGGAAGCTTTGGCTTGGAGGTGCAGTTGGTGGGGCAGCCTGGGCACTTCTTGGGCAGTACGAGTTTTCTGTGGTGGCACCTTTTGTCTGGCAGAAATCTTCATTTGGATTCTATTTCTCAGGAGGTGGGACAGGTCATTGCAGCATAGGGCTGAAAAAAGGGAACAGCAGCTCTTTCCCTAAGGAAAACAAGTCTGGAAGCTTTGGCTTGGAGGTGCAGTTGGTGGGGCAGCCTGGGCACTTCTTGGGAAGCCAGGAGCTTTCTGTGGTGGTACCTTTTTTCTGGCCGGAATCTTCATTTGCATTTAAATTTCAGGAGGTGGGACAGGCCATTGCAGCGCAGGGCTGAAAAAAGGGAACAGAAGCTCTTTCCCTAAGGAAAAACAGTCTGGAAGCTTTGGCTTTGAGTTGCAGTTCGTGGGGCAGCCTGGGCACTTCTTGGGCAGCAAAGAGCTTTCTGTGGTGGCACCTTTTGTCTGGCAGGAATCTTCATTTGGATTCTATTTCTCAGGAGGTGGGACAGGCCATTGCAGCCAGGGCTGAAAAAAGGGAACAGCATCTTTCCCTAAGGAAAAAAGTCTGGAAGCTTTGGCTTTGAGGTGTAGTTGTTGGGGCAGACTGGGCACTTCTTGGGAAGGAAGAGTTTTCTGTGGTGGCACGTTTTGTCTGGCAGGAATCTTCATTTGCTTTCAATTTTTTAAAAGGTGGGAGCGGTCATTGCAGCACAGGGCTGAAAAAAGGGAACAGCAGCTCTTTCCACCAGGAAAAAAAGTCTGGAAGCTTTGGCTTCTGCTGCAGTTGGTGGGGCAGCCTGGGCACTTCTTGGGCAGCAAGAGTTTTCTGTGGTGGCACCTTTTGTCTGGCAGCAATCTTTATTTGGAGTAAATTGTTCAGGAGGTGGGACAGGCCGTTGCATCGCAGGGCAGAAAAAAGGGAACAGAAGCTCTTTCCATTAGGAAAAAAAGTCTGGAAGCTTTGGCTTGGAGGTGCAGTTGGTGGGGCAGCCTGGGCACTTCTTGGGCAGCCAGGAGCTTTCTGTGGTGGCACCTTTTTTCTGGCAGGAATCTTCATTTGCATTTAAATTTCAGGAGGTGGGACCGGCCATTGCAGCGCAGGGCTGAAAAAAGGTAACAGAAGCTCTTTCCCTAGGAAAAACAGTCTGGAAGCTTTGGCTTTGAGGTGTAGTTGTTGGGGCAGCCTGGGCACTTCTTGGGCAGCAAAGAGCTTTCTGTGGGGGCACCTTTTGTCTGGCACGAATCTTCATTGAGATTCAATTTTTCAGGAGGTGGGACAGGATATTGCAGAGCAGGGCTGAAAAAAGGGAACAGCAGCTCTTTCCCTAAGGAAATACAGTCTGGAAGCTTTGGCTTTGAGGTGCAGTTGGTGGGGCAGCCTGGGCACTTCTTGGGCAGCAAGAGTTTTCTGTGGTGCTATCTTTTGTATGGCAGAAATCTTCATTTGGATTCGATTTTTCAGGAGGTGGGACAGGTCATTGCAGCATAGGGCTGAAAAAAGGGAACAGAAGCTCTTTCCCTAAAGAAATACAGTCTGGAAGCTTTGGCTTGGAGGTGCAGTTCGTGGGGCAGCCTGGGCACTTCTTGGGCAGCAAGAGTTTTCTGTTGTGGCACCTTTTGTATGGCAGAAATCTTCATTTGGATTCGATTTTTCAGGAGGTGGGACAGGTCATTGCAGCATAGGGCTGAAAAAAGTGAACAGCAGGCCTTTCCCTAGGAAAAACAGTCTGGAAGCTTTGGCTTGGCGGTTCAGTTGTTGTGGCAGCCTGGGCACCTCTTGGGCAGCAAAGAGCTTTCTGTGGGGGCACCTTTTGTATCGCAGCAATCTTCATTTGGATTCTATTTTTCAGGAGGTGGGACAGGTCATTGCAGCATAGGGCTGAAAAAAGGGAACAGCAGGCCTTTCTCTAGGAAAAACAGTCTGGAAGCTTTGGCTTGGAGGTGCAGTTGGTGGGGCAGCCTGGGCACTTCTTGGGCAGCAAAGAGCTTTCTGTGGTGGCACCTTTTGTCTGGCAGGAATCTTCATTTGCATTCAATTTTTTAAAAGGTGGGACCGGCCATTGCAACGCAGGGCAGAAAAAAGGGAACAGCAGCTCTTTCTCTAATGAAAAAAAGGCTGGAAGCTTTGGCTTGGAGGTGCAGTAGGTGGGTCAGCCTGGGCACTTTTTGGGCAGCAAGAGTTTTCTGTTGTGGCACCTTTTGTATGGCAGAAATCTTCATTTGGATTCGATTTTTCAGGAGGTGGGACAGGTCATTGCAGCATAGGGCTGAAAAAAGTGAACAGCAGGCCTTTCCCTAGGAAAAACAGTCTGGAAGCTTTGGCTTGGCGGTGCAGTTGTTGTGGCAGCCTGGGCACCTCTTGGGCAGCAAAGAGCTTTCTGTGGTGGCACCTTTTGTATGGCAGCAATCTACATTTGGATTCTATTTCTCAGGAGGTGGGACAGGATAATGCAGCATAGGGCTGAAAAAAGGGAACAGAAGCTCTTTCCCTAAGGAAAAACAGTCTGGAAGCTTTGGCTTGGAGGTGCAGTTGGTGGGGCAGCCTGGGCACTTCTTGGGCAGCAAAGATCTTTCTGTAGTGGCACCTTTTGTCTGGCAGCAATCTTCATTTGGATTCAATTTTTCAGGAGGTGGGACAGGTCATTGCAGCATAGGGCTGAAAAAAGGGAACAGCAGGTCTTTCCCTAGGAAAAACAGTCTGGAAGCTTTGGCTTGGAGGTGCAGTTGGTGGGGCAGCCTGGGCACTTCTTGGGCAGCAAAGAGCTTTCTGTGGTGGCACCTTTTGTCTGGCAGGAATCTTCATTTGCTTTCAATTTTTTAAAAGGTGGGACCGGCCATTGCAACGCAGGGCAGAAAAAAGGGAACAGCAGCTCTTTCCCTAAGGAAAAAAAGTCTGGAAGCTTTGGCTTGGAGGTGCAGTTGGTGGGGCAGCCTGGGCACTTCTTGGGCAGCCAGGAGCTTTCTGTGGTCGTACCTTTTTTCTGGCAGGAATCTTCATTTGCATTTAAATTTCAGGAGGTAGGACCGGCCATTCCAGCGCAGGGCTGAAAAAAGGGAACAGAAGCTCTTTCCCTAGGAAAAACAGTCTGGAACCTTTGGCTTCAAGTGTAGTTGTTGGGGCAGACTGGGCACTTCTTGGGCAGCAAAGAGTTTTCTGTGGTGGCACCTTTTGTCTGGCAGCAATCTTTATTTGGATTAAATTGTTCAGGAGGTGGGACAGGCCATTGCATCGCAGGGCAGAAAAAAGGGATCAGCAGCTCTTTCCATTAGGAAAAACAGTCTGGAAGCTTTGGCTTGGAGGTGCTGTTTTTGGGGTAGCCTGGGCACTTCTTGGGCAGCAAAGAGCTTTCTGTGGTGGCACCCTTTGTCTGGCATGAATCTTCATTTGCATTTAAATTTCAGGAGGTGGGACCGGCCATTGCAACGCAGCGCTGAAAAAGGGGAACAGCAGCTCTCTCCCCCAGGAAAAACAGTGTGGAAGCTTTGGGTTTGAGGTGCAGTTGGTGGGGCAGCCTGGGCACATCTTGGGAGGCAAGAGTTTTCTCTGGTGGCACCTTTTGTCTGGCAGCAATCTTTATTTGGAGTAAATTGTTCAGGAGGTGGGACACGCCATTGCATTGCAGGGCTGAAAAAAGGGAACAGCAGGCCTTTCCCTAGGAAAAACAGTCTGGAAGCTTTGGCTTTGAGGTGCAGTTGGTGGGGCAGACTGGGCACTTCTTGGGCAGCAAAGAGATTTCTGTGGTGGCACCTTTTGTCTGGCAGGAATCTTCATTTGCTTTCAATTTTTCAAAAGGTGGGACCAGCCATTGCAGTGCAGGGTTAAAAAAAAGGAACAGCATCTTTCCCGAAGGAAAAAAAGTCTGGAAGCTTTGGCTTTGAGGTGCCGTTGGTGGGGCAGCCTGGGCACTTCTTGGGTAGCAAAGAGCTCTCTGTGGTAGAACCTTTTGTCTGGCAGAAATCTGCATTTGGATTCTATATTTCAAAAGGTGGGACAGGCCATTGCAGCACAGGGCTGAGAAAAGGGAACAGCAGGCCTTTCCCTAGGAAAAACAGTCTGGATGCTTTGCCTTTGAGGTGCAGTTGTTGGGGCAGACTGGGCACTTCTTGGGCAGCAAGGCTTTTCTGTGGTGGCACATTTTGTCTGGCAGGAATCTTCATTTGGATTGATATTTCCAGGATGGTTGGACCGGACATTGCAGCACAGGGCTGAAAAAAGGGAACAGCAGCTCTTTCCACCAGGAAAAATCTCTGTATCCTTTTGCTTCTGCTGCAGTTGGTGGGGCAGCCTGGGCACTTCATGGGCAGCAAGAATTTTCTGTTGTGGCACCTTTTGTGTGGCAAGAATCGTCATTTGGAGTCAATTATTCAGAAGATGGGACAGGCCATTGCAGTGCAGGGCAGAAAAAAGCGAACAGCAGCTCTTTCCCTAAGGAAAAAAAGTCTGGAAGCTTTGGCTTGGAGGTGCAGTTGTTGGGGCAGCCTGGGCACTTCTTGGGCAGCAAAGAGCTCTCTGTGGTGGCATCTTTTGTCTGGCAGAAATCTTCATTTGGATTCAATTTTTCAGGAGGTGGGACAGGACATTGCAGCACAGGGCTGAAAAAAGGGAACAGCAGGCCTTTCCCTAGGAAAAACAGTCTGGAAGCTTTGGCTTTGAGGTGCATTTGGTGGGGCAGCCTGGGTACTTCTTGGGTAGCAAAAATCTTTCTGTAGTGGCACCTTTTGCGTGGCAAGAATCTGCATTTGGAGCAAACTTTTCAGGAGTTGAGACCGGCCATTCCAGCGCAGGGCTGAAAAAAGGGAACAGCAAGCCTTTTCCTAAGGAAAAAAACTCTGGAAGCTTTGGCTTTGAGGTGCAGTTGGTGGGGCAGCCTGGGCACTTCTGGGGCAGCAAAGAGCTTTCTGTGGTGGCACCTTTTGTCTGGCAGGAATCTTCATCTGCTTTCAATTTTTCAAAAGGTGGTACCGGCCATTGCAGCATAGGGTTAAAAAAAGGGAACAGCAGCTCTTTGCCTAAGGAAAAAAAGTCTGGAACCTTTGGCTTCAGGAGTAGTTGGTGCAGCCTGGGCACTTCTTGGGCAGCAAGACCTTCCTGTGGTGGCACATTTTGTCTAGCAGGAATCTTCATTTGCCTTCAATTTTTCAAAAGGTGGGACGGGCCATTGCAGCGCAGGGCAGAAAAAAGGGAACAGCAGCTCTTTCCCTAAGGAAAAAAAGTGTGGAACCTTTGGCTTTGAGGTGCAGTTATAGGGACAGCCTGGGCACTTCTTGGGCAGCAAAGAGCTCTCTGTGGTGGCACCTTCTGTCTGGCAGGAATCTTCATTTGCATTTAAATTTCAGGAGGTGGGACCGGCCATTGCAACGCAGGGCTGATAAAAGGGAACAGCAGCTCATTCCACCATGAAAAAAAGTCTGGAAGCTTTGGCTCAGAGGTGCAGCTGTTGGGACAGCCTGGGCACTTCTTGGGCAGCAAAGAGATTTCTGTGGTGGTACCTTCTGTCTGGCAGGAATCTTCATTTGGATTCTATTTTTCAGGAGGTGGGACAGGCCATTGCAGCGCAGGGCTGAAAAGAGGGAACAGCATCTTTCCCTAAGGAAAAAAAGCCTGGAAGCATTGGCTTTGAGGTGTAGTTGTTGGGGCAGCCTGGGCACTTCTTGGGCAGCAAAGAGCTTTCTGTGGTGGCACCTTTTGTCTGGCAGCAATCGTCATTTGGATTCTATTTCTCAGGAGGTGGGACAGGCCATTGCAGCGCAGGGCTGAAAAAAGGGAAAACCATCTTTCCCTAAGGAAAAAAAGCCTGGAAGCATTGGCTTTGAGGTGTAGTTGTTGGGGCAGACTGGGCACTTCTTGGGCAGCAAAGAGTTTTCTGTGGTGGCACCTTTTGTCTGGCAGCAATCTTTATTTGGAGTAAATTGTTCAGGAGGTGGGACAGGCCATTGCATCGCAGGGCAGAAAAAAGGGATCAGCAGCTCTTTCCATTAGGAAAAACAGTCTGGAAGCTTTGGCTTGGAGGTGCTGTTTTTGGGGTAGCCTGGGCACTTCTTGGGCAGCAAAGAGCTTTCTGTGGTGGCACCCTTTGTCTGGCAGGAATCTTCATTTGCATTTAAATTTCAGGAGGTGGGACAGGCCATTGAAGCGAAGGGCTGAAAAAAGGTAACAGCAGCTCTTTCCACCAGGAAAAACAGTGTGGAAGCTTTGGGTTTGAGGTGCAGTTGGTGGGGCAGCCTGGGCACATCTTGGGAGGCAAGAGTTTTCTCTGGTGGCACCTTTTGTCTGGCAGCAATCTTTATTTGGAGTAAATTGTTCAGGAGGTGGGACACGCCATTGCATTGCAGGGCTGAAAAAAGGGAACAGCAGGCCTTTCCCTAGGAAAAACAGTCTGGAAGCTTTGGCTTGGAGGTGAAGTTGTTGGGGCAGACTGGGCATTCCTTGGGCAGCAAAGAGATTTCTGTGGTGGCACCTTTTGTCTGGCAGGAATCTTCATTTGCTTTCAATTTTTCAAAAGGTGGGACCGGCCATTGCAGCGCAGGGTTAAAAAAAGGGAACAGCATCTTTCCCTAAGGAAAAAAAGTCTGGAAGCTTTGGCTTTGAGGTGCCGTTGGTGGGGCAGCCTGGGCACTTCTGGGGCAGCAAAGAGCTTTCTGTGGTGGCACCTTTTGTCTGGCAGGAATCTTCATCTGCTTTCAATTTTTCAAAAGGTGGGATCGGCCATTGCAGCATAGGGTTAAAAAAAGGGAACAGCAGCTCTTTGCCTAAGGAAAAAAAGTCTGGAACCTTTGGCTTCAGGAGTAGTTGGTGCAGCCTGGGCACTTCTTGGGCAGCAAGACCTTCCTGTGGTGGCACATTTTGTCTAGCAGGAATCTTCATTTGCCTTCAATTTTTCAAAAGGTGGGACGGGCCATTGCAGCGCAGGGCAGAAAAAAGGGAACAGCAGCTCTTTCCCTAAGGAAAAAAAGTGTGGAACCTTTGGCTTTGAGGTGCAGTTATAGGGACAGCCTGGGCACTTCTTGGGCAGCAAAGAGCTCTCTGTGGTGGCACCTTCTGTCTGGCAGGAATCTTCATTTGCATTTAAATTTCAGGAGGTGGGACCGGCCATTGCAACGCAGGGCTGATAAAAGGGAACAGCAGCTCATTCCACCATGAAAAAAAGTCTGGAAGCTTTGGCTCAGAGGTGCAGCTGTTGGGACAGCCTGGGCACTTCTTGGGCAGCAAAGAGATTTCTGTGGTGGTACCTTCTGTCTGGCAGGAATCTTCATTTGGATTCTATTTTTCAGGAGGTGGGACAGGCCATTGCAGCGCAGGGCTGAAAAGAGGGAACAGCATCTTTCCCTAAGGAAAAAAAGCCTGGAAGCATTGGCTTTGAGGTGTAGTTGTTGGGGCAGCCTGGGCACTTCTTGGGCAGCAAAGAGCTTTCTGTGGTGGCACCTTTTGTCTGGCAGCAATCGTCATTTGGATTCTATTTCTCAGGAGGTGGGACAGGCCATTGCAGCGCAGGGCTGAAAAAAGGGAAAACCATCTTTCCCTAAGGAAAAAAAGCCTGGAAGCATTGGCTTTGAGGTGTAGTTGTTGGGGCAGACTGGGCACTTCTTGGGCAGTACGAGTTTTCTGTGGTGGCACCTTTTGTCTGGCAGCAATCTTTATTTGGAGTACATTGTTCAGGAGGTGGGACAGGCCATTGCATCGCAGGGCAGAAAAAAGGGATCAGCAGCTCTTTCCATTAGGAAAAACAGTCTGGAAGCTTTGGCTTGGAGGTGCTGTTTTTGGGGTAGCCTGGGCACTTCTTGGGCAGCAAAGAGCTTTCTGTGGTGGCACCCTTTGTCTGGCAGGAATCTTCATTTGCATTTAAATTTCAGGAGGTGGGACAGGCCATTGCAACGCAGGGCTGAAAAAAGGTAACAGCAGCTCTTTCCACCAGGAAAAACAGTGTGGAAGCTTTGGGTTTGAGGTGCAGTTGGTGGGGCAGCCTGGGCACATCTTGGGAGGCAAGAGTTTTCTCTGGTGGCACCTTTTGTCTGGCAGCAATCTTTATTTGGAGTAAATTGTTCAGGAGGTGGGACACGCCATTGCATTGCAGGGCTGAAAAAAGGGAACAGCAGGCCTTTCCCTAGGAAAAACAGTCTGGAAGCTTTGGCTTGGAGGTGAAGTTGTTGGGGCAGACTGGGCATTCCTTGGGCAGCAAAGAGATTTCTGTGGTGGCACCTTTTGTCTGGCAGGAATCTTCATTTGCTTTCAATTTTTCAAAAGGTGGGACCGGCCATTGCAGCGCAGGGTTAAAAAAAGGGAACAGCATCTTTCCCTAAGGAAAAAAAGTCTGGAAGCTTTGGCTTTGAGGTGCCGTTGGTGGGGCAGCCTGGGCACTTCTTGGGTAGCAAAGAGCTCTCTGTGGTAGAACCTTTTGTCTGGCAGAAATCTGCATTTGGATTCTATATTTCAAAAGGTGGGACAGGCCATTGCAGCACAGAGCTGAGAAAAGGGAACAGCAGGCCTTTCCCTAGGAAAAACAGTCTGGATGCTTTGCCTTTGAGGTGCAGTTGTTGGGGCAGACTAGGAACTTTTTGGGCAGCAAGGCTTTTCTGTGGTGGCACATTTTGTCTAGCAGGAATCTTCATTTGGATTGAATTTTCCAGGATGGTTGGACCGGCCATTGCAGCACAGGGCTGAAAAAAGGGAACAGCAGCTCTTTCCACCAGGAAAAATCTCTGGATCCTTTTGCTTCTGCTGCAGTTGGTGGGGCAGCCTGGGCACTTCATGGGCAGCAAGAATTTTCTGTTGTGGCACCTTTTGTGTGGCAAGAATCGTCATCTGGAGTCAATTATTCAGAAGATGGGACAGGCCATTGCAGTGCAGGGCAGAAAAAAGCGAACAGCAGCTCTTTCCCTAAGGAAAAAAAGTCTGGAAGCTTTGGCTTGGAGGTGCAGTTGTTGAGGCAGCCTGGGCACTTCTTGGGCAGCAAAGAGCTCTCTGTGGTGGCACCTTTTGTCTGGCAGAAATCTTCATTTGGATTCAATTTTTCAGGAGGTGGGACAGGACATTGCAGCACAGGGCTGAAAAAAGGGAACAGCAGGCCTTTCCCTAGGAAAAACAGTCTGGAAGCTTTGGCTTTGAGGTGCATTTGGTGGGGCAGCCTGGGTACTTCTTGGGTAGCAAAAATCTTTCTGTAGTGGCACCTTTTGCCTGGCAAGAATCTGCATTTGGAGCAAACTTTTCAGGAGTTGGGACCGGCCATTGCAGCGCAGGGCTGAAAAAAGGGAACAGCAGGCCTTTTCCTAATGAAAAAAACTCTGGAAGCTTTGGCTTTGAGGTGCAGTTGGTGGGGCAGCCGGGGCACTTCTTGGGCAGCAAGACCTTTCTGTGATGGCACCTTTTGTATGGCAGAAATCTTCATTTGGATTCTATATTTCAGGAGGTGGGACAGGCCATTGCAGCACAGGGCTGAGAAAAGGGAACAGCAGGCCTTTCCCTAAGGAAAAAAAGTCTGGAACCTTTGGCTTCAGGTGTAGTTGGTGCAGCCTGGGCACTTCTTGTACAGCAAGAGTTTTCTGTGGTGGCACCTTTTGTCTGGCATCAATCTTCGTTTGCCTTCAATTTTTCAAAAGGTGGGACGGGCCATTGCAGCGCAGGGCAGAAAAAAGGGAACAGCAGCTCTTTCCCTAAGGAAAAAAAGTGTGGAACCTTTGGCTTTGAGGTGCAGTTATTGGGACAGCCTGGGCACTTCTTGGGCAGCAAAGAGCTCTCTGTGGTGGCACTTTTGACTGGCATCAATCTTCATTTGCTTTCAATTTTTTCAGGAGGTGGGACAGGTCATTGCAACGCAGGGCAGAAAAAAAGGGAACAGCAGCTCATTCCACCATGAAAAAAAGTCTGGAAGCTTTGGCTCAGAGGTGCAGTTGTTGGGGCAGCCTGGGCACTTCTTGGGCAGCAAAGAGATTTCTGTGGTGGCACCTTCTGTCTGGCAGGAATCTTCATTTGGATTCTATTTTTCAGGAGGTGGCACCGGCCATTGCAGCACAGGGCTGAAAAAAGGGAACAGCAGGCCTTTTCCTAAGGAAAAAAAGTCTGGAAGCTTTGGCTTTGAGGTGCAGTTGGTGGGGCAGCCTGGGCACTTCTTGGGCAGCAAGACCTTCCTGTGGTGGCACATTTTGTCTAGCAGGAATCTTCATTTGGATTGAATTTTCCAGGATGGTTGGACCGGCCATTGCAGCACAGGGCTGAAAAAAGGGAACAGCATCTCTTTCCACCAGGAAAAATCTCTGGATCCTTTTGCTTCTGCTGCAATTGGTGGGGCAGCCTGGGCACTTCATGGGCAGCAAGAATTTTCTGTGGTGGCACCTTTTGTCGGGCAGAAATCTTTATTTGGAGTAAATTGTTCAGGAGGTGGGACACGCCATTGCATCGCAGGGCAGAAAAAAGGGAACAGCAGCTCTTTCCATTAGAAAAAATATCAGGAAGCTTTGGCTTTGAGGTGTAGTTGTTGTGGCAGCCTGGGCACTTCTTGGGCAGCAAGGAGCTCTCTTCAGTGGCACCTTTTGTATGGCAGAAATCTTCATTTGGATTCTATTTTTCAGGAGGTGGGACAGGCCATTGCAGCACAGGGCTGAAAAAGGGAACAGCAGGCCTTTCCCTAGGAAAAACAGTCTGGAAGCTTTGGCTTGGAGGTGTAGTTGGTGTAGGCTGGGCACTTCTGGGGCAGGAAGAGTTTTCTGTGGTGGCACCTTTTGTCTGGCAGCAATCTTCATTTGCTTTCAATTTTTCAAAAGTTGGGACCGACCATTGCAACGCAGGGCTGAAAAAAGGGAACAGCAGCTCTTTCCCTAAGGAAAAAAAGTCTGAAAGCTTTGGGTTTGAGGTGCAGTTAATGGGACAGCCTGGGCACTTCTTGGGCAGAAAGACCTTTCTGTGGTGGCACCTTTTGTCTGGCAGGAATCTTCATTTGCTTTCAATTTTTTAAAAGGTGGGACCGGCCATTGCAACGCAGGGCAGAAAAAAGGGAACAGAAGCTGTTTCCCTAAGGAAAAAAAGTCTGGAAGCTTTGGCTTGGAGGTGCAGTTGGTGGGGCAGCCTGGGCACTTCTTAGACAGCAAAGAGCATTCTGTGGTGGCACCTTTTGTCTGGCAGAAATCTTCATTTGGATTCTATTTTTCAGGAGGTGGGACAGGCCATTGCAGCACAGGGCCTAAAAAAGTGAACAGCATCTTTCCCTAAGGAAAAAAAGTCTGGAAGCTTTGGCTTTGAGGTGTAGTTGTTGGGGCAGACTGGGCACTTCATGGGCAGCAAGAGTTTTCTGAGGTGGCACCTTTTGTCTGGCAGCAATCTTTATTTGGAGTAAATTGTTCAGGAGGTGGGACAGGCCATTGCAGCGTAGGGCAGAAAAAAGCGAACAGCAGCTCTTTTCCTCAGGAAAAAAAGTCCAGAAGCTTTGGCTTGGAGGTGCAGTTGGCGGGGCAGACTGGGCACTTCTTGGGCATCAAAGAGATTTCTGTGGTGGCACCTTTTGTCTGGCAGGAATCTTCATTTGGATTCAATTTTTCAGGAGGTGGGACAGGCCATTGCAGCGCAGGGTTGAAAAAAGGGAACAGCAGCTCTTTCCACCAGGAAAAACAGTCTGGAACCTTTCGCTTGGAGGTGCAGTTGGTGGGGTAGCCTGGGCACTTCTTGGGCAGCCAGGAGCTTTCTTTGGTGGTACCTTGTTTCTGGCAGGAATCTTCATT
>NW_026990867.1:0-36945 GCF_036250125.1 Pseudopipra pipra
TTGATGAAGAAAGTCTTTATGCTGGTATGGAAACTGAATTATAGCATATGAATGTTCAAGTCAGGGTAATTTGAATTATAATAAATGGCAGCACGATTATGTGTCATTATTTCACAGCAAGAAGAGATCAAATACTTCATGAGTACTGTGTTGCACTGTAGAAGTGTGTAGTGGAAGTAGAAGGAGTACATTAACCAAATGGTTGGACAGAATATTAGAATTAATGCTTTTCATTTTTTGAAATTTCATTTCAGATCTAATCTTGATGGGAAAGGATTGTTCAGTTTGTAACCTGACAACTTTGCTTTAACAGTGTCTTCGGGATTTTCAGTGTTGAAGTGTACTATAGAGGGATTATTTTACCCTTTTCTCTCTATCTCTTCTGTTAATAAATGACTATTTAAACATCCCAACTCAGCCATTTTTTATTAATGAAGGGAGATCACAGTTTCTGTGATCAGTTTGGGAACAGTGGCAGGAATGTGGCTCCAATTATTTTTACACTTCAACAACTGGAAGAAAGTATTTTACCCGGTTGACTGCAAAGCATGAGTTACTCCATTATGTGAAATGGTTTGATGAATTCAGAATTTTAGTTAATAATGCCACTAGACAGGTGTTTTATCTGATTTTATGTTGTATTGGCAAGTCAGAATTAGTTCTCAATTGTCTAATAAGGATATCCTAATGTAGTCTAGACGTTGTTTAATACTACCTTTCTGAGGAGGTTGCCTGCCTGAGTCCAATTTACAACATTAATATTGGGGTTATAACCAGAAATTAGATTATTATAATGACTAACAAAGAATGAGTAACACAAGGAGCTGGCAAAAATCACTGAATTCATCTGCCAGTGAATGCCTTTTTTTCATGATGTGTGTTTAATACAACTCAAGCAGAACTAGAATTATGAATATCTCCAGAGATGCATTTACATGTGAGACAGAGCTGGAGATAGATATGTGCACCTGATCCTGTGCTTTCCTGCACTCCCAAGGTGTGCTTATTGCTTCTGATCTCTGGCTGATACAAAAGTATTTCCAATTGCAGACACGTTACACTGTTTTTATAGAAACTTCTCTAATTTTATCTGAAGCAGAGGCAATGGGATGGGAAATAAATTTCCTCGTGTAAAGGTTCACAACATCAGCCAAGACAATACTGCAGTTCCATATGCTGAGTATGGAAAGAGAAACCCACAAAATGCAGTTTACATTTGGATACAGGGAGAGCAATAAATCAAAGGTATGAATAAACCAGCAGCTGATGAAAAGGACCGGTTATTTTAAGCTATTTTCTATAGATGCACCTCAGGCAGAACTTGACACCAAGACAAAATCAATGCAACTGAATCGTTTGCCAAACAAACGCTGGGCAGATCAATCAGGAATGCTTGAAAGCTAAACAATGGCCTGGTGGGAAGGAGGAATTGATTGCCTCAGCAGGCTGCTGCTTTTCTTCAGAATGGGACAAGGAGAGAATGTAGAAAAGAACTTGAGCCTTTAATACACAGACATTCCACTGCTGAACAGGGAAAGGCCTGGCAAAGCTCTGCCTGCCTGCCAGACTCGGCCTGGAAATTAAACCCTATTTAGTTTTCAGTGGCTCAGAAGGCAAAAGGATAATGGTGTATTAAAACCAAACAGGTGTAACTGGGACAGGTGTAGGTTGAAGAGTCAGTGCTGACTGCAGGAACTTGGAAGAGTTACTGTAGCACAGCTACTCCCTGGTTTAGGTCTATGTCTTTTAAATTTGTATTTTAATCTGAGTAAAACAATCAGCTATAGGTGAACCCTAACTCAGCCCCCCAAATTAGCCTAGAGACTTTCTACTAAATGAGACAAATGAGAGGGTTTGCAAACACTGCACGTAGGTGTGGCTTATTCCTCCCTCCTAAACACAGGGTGGCCAAAATAGATATGTCTGAATTTCATCTTTATGTGCACTTGCCAGAAATACTGACAGGATCATTTTAAGGTCTTCATACCTCTGCCCA
Organism: Pseudopipra pipra; assembly: GCF_036250125.1. Lineage (NCBI taxonomy): Eukaryota > Metazoa > Chordata > Aves > Passeriformes > Pipridae > Pseudopipra > Pseudopipra pipra. The sequence continues at coordinate 1,997 of NW_026990867.1, forward strand.
AGAGTTCATGGCCTGTCTGACCTGTTGAACTGTCATGTCATTTAGAAAGTTGTCTTTTTTAGTGCCAGAGACTTCATAGGTATCATTTGACCTCAAGGCCAAACTAAATTATTAAATCTAGTAACAGGAGACAAGAGATGGGAGATGAATCTTTTCCTCCTACTTGATTACCATGTGTTTGGGGAGTGGGTGGTCATTTTGGTAAGAAAGCTGGAGCTGAAACCAAAGTGAGATGGCTGGTTTCCTCATCAGGTTTTGGAAAAGGGCAGATGGAAAGGGACTAAAAGATATATACTTTTAAATTTTTGACTCTTTTTTAATACTTTAAACTTTTTTCCCCATAGAACATCTGGTCTGTGGAAGTTGAGGAATTCAATTTCAGCTTCAGTTTGCTTTTTCATGCTGGATGCATGAAGACCTGATTCCTCAGATATATGTTGCTTTCTGTAAACCTACATAACGTAATGATTTGTCTTAGAATTTGGATTGTCATTATAAAAATTAGCTAAGACATTTAAGACAAATTATCTCTAATTTAGTTATATCTTGTTCTGGAGTAGCATCATTTAAATTAGCAGAATTACTTGCAATGTCTGTCCTTCGTTCCCAGATGCTGCTGTTCATGGAATTATCCTGAATGATCTGGTTGCCTCAGCCATGCCTGTCAGGGCACACTGATATTAATTCATATCTCTTCATTTTAGAGGGATTCCTCTTGCCCCTTTTGCCCTTTTTCCTTTGGATGGCATTGCTCCCCATGGGCTGCCACTAATGTCGTTTTGAGGACATGCCAGCAGGAGGAGCTTGTGGATTAAAATGTGCTTTCAATAAGGCAATCACCAAATTATAGTAATTGCATATAACTCTGTGCTCTCTTCTGCAGTGGAAACTACCATGTACCTGTAAATTTGTCTGTCTGCTCATAAAGCTCATGAACCTATTTTAGATTGAGCAAAGCTCAATGAGGTGAAAATTTAATTTTATTTGATTTTATTCCATTGTATAATTGATATTCAGGTTATTTTATGTTTACATCTTCTGAAAAATATATATCTTAACACAAAAGCACAACTCCCTGAAGCCAATATCCCATGCTCTGTTTTACAAGCATTAAGAGTATCAACACTGCATTGCTCAATTTTATAAATAGTATAAAAATTATGAGTAATAATATTCATGTTACTAAAAGAAATCCATGCTAATGAGCCCAGCTGAAATTGGATTCACATGATCAGAATTCTCTACAGCAACTTAGATAACATTGCTGAGTTTCAAAATAAGAAATCATGGGGCCACAGTTGTAAGTCTGATTATCCTTGGGTACCAAGAATTAATAACATATGCTAAATTAAATTTTAGGCTTTTTATTTTAGTGACAAGAAAAATGAGGAATTAAAGATATAACTTGTTAATTTTGTTACTGAAGAAGAGATGGATGTGTGCCACAGGTATTTTATGCATTTTTTCACATAAAGGTTGTTGGTTACCTTGAAAGACTAAATACTATAATAGGAATGTGATGAATCTTGAGGTAGAAAAATCATTTATTATTTTAGCTGAGACTCTTCTGCTTAGAAATTTAGACAAGTTAAATAATGCACTTCCATTAAAAACTTTTTTTTCTGTTAACGTTTAGCATCTGAATTGAACATAATTTTTCCACAGTGTTTTTTCCCTCTGATTTCTATGGGAACAGCCAGTTTGTGTGCACTGTAGTTACAAAGGTGATGGCTACCAGTGAGACAGCTGCCCTTTCCTGCAGAAGTGCTCTGCTACCTGCAAGTGAATTTTCCACTCGGTCCCAGGACTTTTTAAAGGCTTTTGCTTTGGTACCATCTCTCCCATGTGGGTCCTCAGAACACCTCAGTAGAGCCTGAGTGTGCCCGTGGCTTTGGCAGGGCTGTCTGACCTGTGTGTCAGGAAGGTCACTGCAGGAAAAAGGGAACTGCACAGAGAAATTCAGGGATTGTTTTAAAATATATCTCTATTTGTTTAAGATGGCCAGAACTGCAGATGAGCAATTCCTCCCCTGTGGACTTTTTACCATGTTTTGAGGATAGGTATTATAAGGTTGGGGTTTTTAACTTGTAAAAATAAGCTTGGCTTTGTGTGCTGTGTGATTTGATTGCCTAGCTGAGTTGCCAAATGCAAACTAGTTTTATTTATTGATCTGTATGTAAGCAGTTTAATTAAAAACCATGTGGAGACTTCTAAAAGAATGGCAAAAGTACAATGCTATCCCTTTATACTGTAGTTTTCCGAGGAGTCTATAGCCTGAATGTCACCTAGGTAAGCTGGAATTTTCTGTTACTGCTTGTTTTTGAAGTTGATGTTCTTCTCTGAGTCTTTTCCAAAAGGCTCATTCATGTAAGACTGTAGTCTGTTGTGGGTCAGAAGAGACTGAAGAATTCCCAACAGGGATGTATTACTAATGTACTTCATCATGTAATGATACATCCATCCATAATTAGAGGATTGTTAATTGAGCATCATCCAAGCTCTTGTCTATTTTGCTTGTACTTTTATCACTTCAAAATGCTTTCCCCGCCATTTCTGAACTGCAGCTCATGGAGATACGCTTTTATCCTGTAATTTGCAATCTTCCATGAAGTATTGGAAGTTCTACTAGTTCTCATTTCTGAAAGAGCCCATTTTGTGATTCACACTTGAGATACCAGTAGAAAGAATGCAATTCCGTGATGTTGGAGATGTGTGCTGTACTCTGCAGTCATGTGCCAGGCTCTCATAACATCTGCTTTTTTCATGTTGGAAATAACCACAGAATAATTTACGTGTAACGTAAATTAGCTACTTGTGTCTTTATGTTTTGTCTCCCTAGTGATATTCCACCTTCTGGAGAGCCAGTGAGCAAAGGCAATCGCTCGAGGGTGACCCCGCGCTTCCCCAAACTGGCCCGCAGCCACCAAAGGGAGCCCCGGAGCCTGGAACCCCAGAGTGGGGATCTCTGACCCTTTGTCCTAATTGTGAACACGGGCACCACGTACTTTAAGTTGTTCTGTGATTCCTTCCTAGCCTATATTTATAATTTAAGCTCCTGAAGAGACTACAGCTGCATCAACTTAAATCCTGAAAAGAGACATTCATTGCCAAGGGTCATATCCTGATTAACTACTTTGGAAGGCAGTAATCACTTTCTCAAAAGAATATGAGGGCTCTTCACCAGAGCTCAGCAAACTGATGGCATTTTCTTTGTTTTGTTAAGCTGCACTGCACATATTCTCCTTTGTTCCCCTGAAGTACTTCTTTTACAATGAATTCCTTGTTTGTATTATGTTGTCTCCCTTTTAACATGTACATTTTTCTGTTCCAGAGAGACATGGGTATCGTGTCAAGACAATTTTTTTTTCCTTAGGAGAACGGTTTTGATTATCACTACTTAATATGTCAGAAGGATGTGCTTAAAAGAACCTCACTAATTTATTACCTTTTGTAAATAGAAGGACTGGGTTGTTTTGTTTTTTTTTTTTTTTATTGTAAACCTCTGACACGCAAAGGTTTTTAAAAAAACTTGACAATGTAGATGATGAGAAAAACATTACAGGTGGAAAAATAGCTTTTGTACATTTCTAGTTAGATATTCTCAATAGCTTTCATTTGTGGGAAGTAGTCTTTAAAATCAGAGAATGTAATAATTTTTTAGTAAAATTTCAGTCCTGCTGGAAGGCAGATGCAATATTATTAATTTTTACAAACCACTGCAAGGATACACAAAATTAGCATGGTGCAAAATAGTGCTTTCAAGTCTTGGGTTATATTTTGTTATCAGTTTGTTGCTGATGTTACAGAATAGTCCATCATTAATCTGATTTTGTAAAACCCTTCACATCGTGATACTTAAAAATTGCCTGTAATGAAAGTGCCTGTTACCCATCACCTCTTATTGAAAAGTAATTTGTAATGCTACTACTGTAAGAGTGACTAAAATATTGACAAGAATTATTACAAGTGATGGAAGTCCTGACATGGATTAACTGGAATCCAGTTCAGTATCCATTAGTTGCACTGCCGTAGGCAGTTAATTATGTTTTAGCTATCTTCTTCTCTTCATTAAGTTTAAGCAGTATACGTTCAAATTTTCCATTAATTGTATTCTGGTTTTCCTTTGTGTAAGAATATCTTTCTTCTCAGAAGTTTTTTTGGATAATGTTACTTAAATTGATGTATCTTGTCATTTTATTATCCATTCATTATATTAAATTCTCACGTCAGTAGATACTAAAACCTTATATCATTCTCCAGAAAAAAAAACAAGCTGATGATTAATAACACTTTTTTTTACCTCACTGGTTTACTAAAGTTCTAGCAAAGTGGAAGTTGTGTTCTGCAAACCTGTGACCACTGTGTGTTGTTCAGGCAGGTGAGTGGTCCAGTCATTTTTGGTGGCACTTCCTGGGTGAGTGGGGGTTTGTTACACACAGTGAGGAGCATCAGTGCCTGAGTATGACCCCAAGTGCTGGCTTCCTCCCACTGAAATATGTAGCTCTCAGATTGCACTGGATAGCAAACTGTGGCAGAGAGGAGTGGAATTCACTCCTCAGGTCAGAAATTTCCGTAGGTGAAATACCACAAAGTAAAATCATGTCACAGAAATGAAACAAGATTTTTCAGTCAGTGAGAGTCCCAAAATAGATAAATAACAAAGCCCAAAGGGCAACCTGAATCCAGTTCAGTATCCATTAGTTGCACTGCCGTAGGCAGTTAATTATGTTTTAGCTATCTTCTTCTCTTCATTAAGTTTAAGCAGTATACGTTCAAATTTTTCCATTAATTGTATTCTGGTTTTTCCTTTGTGTAAGAATATCTTTCTTCTCAGAAGTTTTTTTGGATAATGTTACTTAAATTGATGTATCTTGTCATTTTATTATCCATTCATTATATTAAATTCTCACGTCAGTAGATACTAAAACCTTATATCATTCTCCAGAAAAAAAAAACAAGCTGATGATTAATAACACTTTTTTTTACCTCACTGGTTTACTAAAGTTCTAGCAAAGTGGAAGTTGTGTTCTGCAAACCTGTGACCACTGTGTGTTGTTCAGGCAGGTGAGTGGTCCAGTCATTTTTGGTGGCACTTCCTGGGTGAGTGGGGGTTTGTTACACACAGTGAGGGAGCATCAGTGCCTGAGTATGACCCCAAGTGCTGGCTTCCTCCCACTGAAATATGTAGCTCTCAGATTGCACTGGATAGCAAACTGTGGCAGAGAGGAGTGGAATTCACTCCTCAGGTCAGAAATTTCCGTAGGTGAAATACCACAAAGTAAAATCATGTCACAGAAATGAAACAAGATTTTTCAGTCAGTGAGAGTCCCAAAATAGATAAATAACAAAGCCCAAAGGGCAACCTGAGAACAAGTGGGTTTGTTTTCATTAACAGATGAATTACTGTTGGTGTTTTGTGGAAGTTACAGTGGGACACTTATTTGAGAAGAAGGCAAGGTGAGTAGTTTGTCAGTTAAGAAGCTTCTCCAAACTCTTTAGTCTGATGCACTGCTGCTGGTTTAGTTTGTTGGAAAGAGAAGTAGCTTTAATGATGATCTCACTTTGAAACAATTCTATTTTTCAGAAAGTGTAGACTTGGTTAATAGAAACATGGCATACATCTATTAACACTGAATTGCAAGTAAATCTGAAAGAAAACACTGTGTGGTAACCTTTGTGATGTATCTGTCACATGGAGATATATTAATTTTCAGGAAGTAATTCTCAGATTCAAATACTTCTTATTCAGAAAGCTGAAAATGATAAAAAATCTCATTTAGCACAGACTGAATTTTTTTTAGTTGTTTGAAAGGAATTGTTTGTATCTGCATTTGGCTCTTAAAATTATTTCATCCCTGATTGTCTTGCTTCTTGTAATTTTTAATGTATGTATGTAGATCACATTAAAAATACTGAACTTGTTTACCATGTACAAATTGCTCTTTGTTAACTGTGGCTGAACTGTGTATCAGCTCCCAAGATTACAGTCTGCAAACAATGTTCACTTGGTGATACAAGATACTGTAATGGGGGCATTACTAATCCATTTAAAAGCTCAGCTGTGGTTTCTCTAAAATCCCAGAAAATAATCAAATGAAAGCCTTTCTTCACAAGGTAGCTTTCCCACTTCATAGCCCTGGTTATTTTGAAGATCAGTGAGGTCCCTGTACGACTGCAAGTAGGTGCCTAGTGACAGGAATGCCCAAATTTTTAGCACCTCAAGACATTCTAACGTGCTCTTAGAATCTGTTGCAAATCCCACTTCTGATAATTCACCAGAATCAGCAAAATCTGTTAAGAAGGTTGACCAGCTGGGATTAAGAATGCCAAGGACTTCTGTTATTCTAATAAAATATCTGTAAGTGTAACAATTATTCCATCACTTGAATGATTTGATCAGTTTATCCTGTGTCACCTAATTTCATGCTCATGGTTACAATTTTTGTCCAGGTCCAACTTCCTTTGGCACTGGCTCAGAGCTCTGAAACCCCTGTATGTGCTCAGTGAGTTGATGGGTTGGACCATTCCTGTTGGTGCTGTAATCCCAGGACACAGTCTGGGCCCTGGGCTGTGGCCTGGCACCAGGCAGTGGAGAGGAATTTGTGGTATCATTTGCATTTCCTTCCTGCTTCATCTTTAGATGTATTAGGTCTCCAGGGCTTCTCATCAGTGACTATAGAAAATAAACTGTAAAAAAGTGGCACAACTTTTACTGTAATGCTGTTGTCCAATCACATGGAAAATGAATGTTTTCCTGAGAAAGACAAAGCAGGCAAAGCTCTTCCAGCTTTTGCAGATGTGTCTATCAGTATTCATCACAGACTGAGTGTGGTTTTTCAGAATCTCATTTATTTAGAGATTCTGTCATTCATTATAGCATTGTGTCTACTTGGCTTTTGCAAATTAAATCAAAGTTCTCAATAATAATAATAATAAATTTCCAAGGTTTATATGAGGCAGGATATTGGCATAGTTATAAAGGCTTAAATTGATATGTCCATTAAGTCATATATTCTTAGGAAGATAATAATTTCAAAGCCAGTCTTTTTTATGGCATATATTGTTGATGTGATAGTTGTAATCAAATTATAATACCTTGCAGAATTTACTGCAAGTCATAAACCATTGAGATTGGATTAATACAAGTATTTAGAGAAAGAACATAATGGTAATAAAGATTACTGGCTCAAAATTCTGACCTATTGCTAAGGTGCTTTTTATTTTTTTTTGTTGCAAAGTCATGTTTTATTATATAGAACAATATCTGCATGGTAGCTGTCAAATTAATTAATAAGAACCTACTAACAAATGGGGTTGACTGACTCAGAGCAGCCAGCTAATAAAAAATGAGACTTGGTGAACCCCCAGTGAACTAATGATGCTTCTGTCAGGATATATTAATGGGTTAAGAATATGATCTTTTGTTACCAGAATCAGTTATTGGTGCTTTCACATATGGATGTCATTCCTTTTCCTCCAGAGAAAGCAGGGATCTCAGTGCTGCTCCAGGTTCCATGCTGTTCCCAAGGTTCCACCCTGCCACTCCAAAACATTTTTCATCTAATGCCTCGGAATTCTGAGCACAGATAATATATACCTGTGGATAGAAATACAGTTACTTGCTTGAAATTACAGTGAGAAACCTGTGGAACAGCTGGTTAAAAGAAAGAAAAAAAGTACTTGACCAAATTGTGCTGCTCTACACCCTTGCAAATCTTGGGAACAGCACTGGGCTCTTCCAGCTGGAACTCTAGGATATATGGAAAGAAACCTATTAAACATGAGAATACAACTTTCTCCTTGGAAACAGTAATAACACTTCTGTGTTGGATCTTGAGTCACTTCTAGAAAAGTGATTTAACAGCTCAAGAAAGGAAAGAATTTCTCTCCTTCACTTTCTATAGGTGAGGGTGTTTGAGTCAGCACCCTGCTCCACATGGAATATTCACTTGATGATGATTTTGTCATTTCAGTAGTTTCTTAGCATTTTGTATGCAAAGAAACACTTCACTGTATGAAATTATCTATATGAAATATAGAATATGTTTAAAAATACCAGTTAACCTGCTTCGTGTTTCACATATTGAATGGAAGATAAAACACTTGTTCTACACAGTGGTCTGGCACTGTACATTGAAATTATTTCTTATTCTGCACTAACTGTGCTTTTATGGTCCAGTTATAGAGAACTTAGATTATTTATAAAATTTCTTTAACAAAAATAATCAGAGCATACTTCTAAACAATAATAATGGCTTAGTTTTTGGTTCATAAGGGCATGAATTTATACTGGACAACAGCACTGAAATGTTTAGAGAGGAATGAATGTTCCAGATTTACAAATTTCTGCAAACATCTGGACTCAAAAAAACCCAACGTTGTTTTTTATTGCATCAAAACAAGTTTATTGCACTTCCACGTAGGGGAATCAGTTCCTTTAACAAGATTTCAGAAATTATCTCCATGCCATGGCAGTAGTTAAACTGTGATGAGTGGTTTTCTTATTAATCATTTAAGACACTAAAAATTATCAAACTGTAAGTGTGGTTGAAAATACAGTTCTGAAAGGCTGTGCTTTCTTTCTCACTTGCCACTGAGATAAATAAGTGTCTTATGTATGGGACAAAACCTGTTGGCAACTGAAGAAGCTGGATTTCCCTTTTCACTTGGGGAGGGAATTTTTTTGTTCTTCCTGTTAAACTGTAGAAAATATAGTATTAATTCTTAAGCATATATATGTACAGTATTCACATAAGTATTAATAAACTGTAATATTATTTTAACTCGTTATGCTAATGTTTACATTATAGAATTTTTAAGCAAATGTGTATATATAAAATTTTCTAAATACTTTCTTGGTTTTTTTTTATTATTATTAAATATCCTGTGGTAATTTTATTGTAATCTGGTTAAAATATGCTACTTTACCAAGAAGAAAATAAAAAATAACATCATTTTTTGTTTGAAGTGGAGTTTGTTTACACCTTATTTGTTCTATTCAGCTGTTTGTGTTTACTTCTTTGATTTGTGTTCATCTTTTTCAAAGCATTTCTATACCACAAATAGTCATGTTGAATTTGGGGAGTTGTAACAACTTGACATTTCTACATGGGTTTAAAGGTTTTCTTTTCAGAAAAGACCTCTGCAGGATTTACTGCTTTTCCCCCCACCCTCGAAATTTTAAGGAAATAAGGAAAAATCTTTGTACAACGATCTGCCAGAAGAAAGAGCAAAGATATTTTTAAGATAGCGTTTAAGGTAAGATTTTTGCTCCTGCACTCCAGTCTTTCTGAATGACCTTTTAAGTATTGTGAGTGAACTTATTGTGTTCCCCGAATTAAAATACATACCTGACATTTTGATATATTGCAAGTCATGCTTGATTTTGTTCTAGAAAACGACGTGTGGCATGTGTGTGTTTGTCATGCTTATTTTCTGAATTTTTCCTGCCATTTTTCACCCAGCATTGTAACAGCAGGCTTTTATTATGTGAGGTTTCTAAGTACCATGTTGATAACTTTATTTCCAATTCAACAGTATCCATGCCATTTTCAACATTTCTTGATTCCCTAATATTTTAAAGTTGCTCAGCAAGTGCATGCACCTTATCCAGTACCCTGCATTTGTCATTGCTGAATAATATGTCTTTATTTGGAAAGACTTATATCCCTACTCATCTGCAGCTTGTAATTGTGTCATTCATGTAGGCCTCCCATTAATTGCACCTTTAGATCTTTCTGCTGAGCAAACTGTTGTGCTCTGGGTGAGCCTCTGCCCTTCTTGCTCTTTGTTCCAAATGCCAGGCCTGCAGTGCCCTGTGCTTGCCCACTCTGTGTGCAGCATCACAGGCTCTTTGTGTCCTTGGACATTTGCTCTTTACACCTTCTTGTTTTGAGCTTGTGATATTTTTGGAGTCTCTGTTGGATCCCTAAGACCTGCCCTTCCCTAGCGTTCTAGAATTCCTGTGTCTGGCAAATTCATCCTTGCATAGTGCTACAGCTCTGATTTTAACTACTTGATCTTCCTACTAAGAATATTTTCATAATTTTTTTTATTCCTGGTGCTATGTGTTGTTCAAAAACAGATGAGGTACATAAAGGGTTCACTTTACTCACTGTGAGTTCTATGTCATCAACTTTGCATGACATAAGCCTCTTTTTAATGATTCCAACTAACATCTGCCAGAGCTGTCAAATACAAGGCCTTTCTTTGGGAATTATTGCTATTTTAAAACCAATTTCACACTCATATTCTATAGCTTCACTCTGTGAAAAATATTTACAGGTTAAGCAAATGTAGCAAGAAAAGATTTAATCAGGTTAATAATAATTTTAAAATACCTAATTTTTATAATTATTTTGCTTTTTCTTCACTTTATTCCTTGTTTTTTTAATCAAGTGCTAATTCATTCATGAATTAAGTCATTTGCACATGTCTCAATTTCAGTGACAGTTTCTACTTCTCAGTTTCTAGCAGGAAATTAAATTCTGATCATTAACATTCCCAATTTTCTATGGCATCATCGAATTGTTTAGTGAGGGCCCAAATGGGACACAGGACTTGAGGTGTGGCCTCACCAGTGCCGAGTCCATGGGGACTGTGACTGCTCTGCTCCTGCTGGCCAGGCTGTTCCCAAGAAAATGTTCAGCAGTGGAGATCCCCAGCTCCCTTCCAAAGTGGGAATGTGGGCTTACAGAGAAGTAGGAAATGAAATGTCATTTAATACAGTTAAGTAACATTTTAGCTGAGTCAAAGCAGATAACACCTGAGCCATCTGTCATTAGAAATATATACTTTGTTACAATGATGTGCATAAGCAAGTCTATTTCTTAATTGCCAGATTAAATACAAAAAAACTGTCCTTTATGCAGTGGTATTTGAGCTGCTGAACAGTTTGAAGGATCTGCTCTTCAGATCTGAGCTTTAGATACACACTAATACTTTGTAGCACAGAACTGAGCTTCCCTCAGATTTATCTTGAAGGAGCTCAGATTCTCAGTAGGCTTTTGTTTAATACAGTGATGGAACACATGGTTCTTTGTGCATCCAAAGTGATACATATGGCTTCAAGCAGTTAATCAGATGAGAGGCATTTTGCAGTGATACTTTAATTTCAAACAATATAGTAGATATTATTGGCATTTTTGGAAACCATCTGGTTGACGTTTTTTAAAGGTGGAAAAAAAGTGTGAATTGGCAGATAAGATACATCAGTACCTCTGAGCAGTTCTACTGTATTGGAAAACAGAGGGTAATTGGATACTAGTAAAACAGAAAATAAAAGAAAGCACGCATTCTGACCCAGCAAGAAACAACAGAAAAAGTGAGTGAGAAATTCAACGTAGGAATACATTAAAAAATGTTTAAAATTGTACTACATCAAACTGCCACCATATGTTCCATGATGAGATACAACAAAGTGGGTAATGTATCTGTTATGGAGTCTGTCAAGCCACAGCACCCTTTGGATACATCAGTAATTAACAAATAACATCTGCTGGCAGCTGCTGTACTTGATCAGCACGGGCAGGGTTCTCCTCCCTGTGGGACAGAGGTAAACTATGGAGTTCTGCTTTTCCTTGGGGGCTGAAAATTTCTTTGACCACGCTGCTGCATGCAGAACTCCTGCTGAGATGTATTTCCTGGGCAGTCTGGGTGTGCAGGAACAGCAGAACACGGCTGGAGTGGCTGCCTGTGATGTGCTGTGGGCTGTGCCCCCCCAGGGCCCTGCTGCCCCCCTGCCTTCACACAGAGCACCTTCGAGAGGGTGAGCAGCCTCTGCAGGTGTGCACAGAGACAGTGCCAGCCCACTGCCTCGTTTAAAGATGCAGAACAGCTCTGTTCTTGTTTTATAGGTAACAGGGACATGAAAATGTGTTGTCGGACCTCGTTAATTGACTGTCAAATGCGATGCACCTTGAGAACTGCCACCAATGTAAGGTAAATTGAAAAAGGGCAATTTAAGATCCTGAAGGAAGTGTCAACAGAATTGCATTTCAAAGCCTCTCTCAGTTGCAGTAGTAGTGGAAGTCTGCAGGAGTTGATCTATTTATCCTCCCGATTTCTGAATCCACCCTGAGACTTCACAAGGTTCCTCCAAATTAGAGGAATATTGCATACACTGAAGTAGCTGTGTGCCCTTTAAGTGCAGCTGGTGCAGAGAAATGGGGATTTGCAAAGCAAAGATCTGACCTTTCATTCATATCCATGTGTTCAAGGAAGGATTTTAATACAAATCTTAGAAATCTTGTGCCAGAACAACAATTTGAAATAATGAGATTTTCCTTTAATCTTCATTAGGATTCATTAAACAGCTAATATATGATTCATTACATAGATAATGAATATCTAATTAGTTAAGATAACACTCAAGACTCTAATAGGAGGTGCTTAGGTTGGTAAATAATTTTCATAAATTTAAGTAATTTTTTTAATCCCGGTTGGTTGCTACTGCAGGTGTAACTGTGATGATGTAGTGTGAGTGTTATGCATCCCCTCTGCTCCAATAACAGATTAACTCAGTCTCTGAGATTATCCCTTTGCTCTCTCCCACGAATTGTGATAGAAGAAATACCAACTTTAAACAGTACCTGTTTTAACTAAGACAATATAGTATCAAGTCAGTGCTGTCCTGGAGCTGGGCAGTGTGCACAGCCCCATTTGGAGGAGCACTGTTACCTTTGTCCCTGATGGCTCTGCCTCACCAACACATGGAATTATCTTCCTTCTCTGTCCCATTCAGTCGGGTTAGGAAACATCTGTCTCTGTTCTTGACCCACAACTGAGACTAAGTAAGGGCTGAGACTCCTCACTTCAAGTTTGTCTTTGCACGTCCACTGTTCTGGTAACATTTAAAGAACAGAGACCTCTTAGGAGTGTCACTTTGGGTTGCTCAGAAAGAAGGCACATAAAATATGAAAAATATTGTCTGACCTGACAATGTAATTCTATTTAAGAAACAGAAACTGTGCTGGATAATATATGCAGACACCTCTGTCATGAAGCCTCGTGGGGTTTCACACCCAATTATCTGTGACCACCTCTGGTTACCATAGCAATTCTGTCTTAATTAGAAATTCACCCTCTGCTCATGACCTGTCTGCACTAAATCATGAAATTCTGCTACCTACTTAGGCACTTTATTTATTTGTTTATATATTGACTGTAACTTACTGTGCCAAATGACTTCTTTATGCAGTAGTACTCTGGGTTTTTGACTCAAACATTGATTGTACTTATAATTCTTCAATGTGTCCTTGTCCCACTTCTAGTCTGTGTATAATGGGCAGATCACACCAGGAGAGAAGGGGGTGATGTTGGAGGTGTTAATACATGGAATAATATGGTCAGGAAGGTGGAAGCAGCTCTCTGCCTGCTGCTCAAGAGGAAGGACTCCCTGTGAAACCTTCAGCCTGCATTCAGGCTCAAGTTGGTTTTATAACCTTTTCAAAAGAAAGCAGTCTCTGCCCATAGAGAAGTATTTGATGATGGATGAAGTTGGCTATATTTGTGTCCATAGGTGGACAAAAAACACCACAGGGTGTTTTGGTGAGATTTATTTCCTGCTCTTAGAAAAATAAGATGAGGGGGATGAGAATAAGTTATGTGCAATGTTGAAGGCAATTCTAAACGTTGGCCATTAGGTCAATGCTTGGGACAAAAACTTGAAAGCAAAGGCTGTGACCATAAACACTCCCTCCTGTAATCCTGGGAAGAGCAGAGGCTCATAATCCTTGGAGTCCAGACCTAATCTGTGGAATGACAGATCTCTATAGTTTCCAATGTAAGTGCAGAACCTGAAAGTACAAACACCTTTTTCTGAGATAACACAAATCTGAGATAAACAAATCCTTCCCCAAATAAAACACTACAGCACAGATCATTTCTTTTGAGGGAACAGGACAAGAAGGGAACACAATTCAGAAAGGTACTCAGATAGTACAGTGATAAGACCAATATAAGGACTTCCTTAGCAGAATAGAATAGAAAGTTATAGGACAAACCAGAATGAATTCATGCATTGCAAGGTCCAGAGACATTGCTTTTGAATGTTTGATCCACTTGTAGAAATTACTTACAACATGCAAAGACTGCAGGCCTTTATTCTTTAATCTGAAGCACTTGGGCTGCAAGAGGTTCAGCATTGTACTTTGAAAATGTGACATAAGATATGAGAGGACTGAGAGAAAGAACATGAAACATTCAGCTTAAAACAGAAGGTTACCCATCTGTTACCTTTCACAAGACCTCTGTTGTGTGCCCTGACATGCAGTGAGAGAGGCTTTAGCTTTTATAGGAACTCATCCCCCAGGTTGGAGGTCAGTGCCATGTGGAGGAATTGGCACTTACTGTATGCTATGAAGCTCATATAAATTCTATTATATCTTATATATATCATGCTGGACAGTAATCCTACCTTCCACCATATAGTACGTTGCACTGTGTGTCCAGGTTCTCATGTAATACACTTTTTTAGATACTACTCACAAATGCCAGTGTTACATATAAGTAAGAACAGACAAAAATCAGCAAAAGAAGCCCAAACCAATTTCAGCTTTGTGATCACTTCATGGAGGTTAGGAGATATCAGACAGGTGACAGCTGAGCTCTCTCAACTTTTATTTTTTTAATGTAATGCTTCTCCCAGCTTAGTCCTAGATCTGATACTGAAACTCAAATATTGGATTCAGAACTGAAATGCAGTTGTTACTTTTTTCTGAACGTGCCTGGCATAGACAGAAATGGTGGTTTTAATTTAATCTGTCTGAAAACATTCCTTAAACAACTAATAAATAGTTCTTAAGAAGCATAAGTAAATTGGGCAATCGGCATGTGTCTTTAATTACAATTTCAGCCCTAACAATTGTTCTTGACTCAGCTGTATAGCATTACTACCATAAGAAAACCAGCCTATTTTAAAATCTAATGTCACAGTGCAATTGATTAAGGTTAAAATGAGATTATCCAGCAGTAAGAGCTCAAGTGACTCCTAAGGAGAGCAGTCAGCATGTATACATGTACGTTTGCCAACATTCCTGGGATAAAACAAACGACTCGTTATATGGTATCTGTGTTGTGCCTGGATTCTGATTTTCTATGAGTCATCCCTTGATTTACTGAAATAGAATAAGATGAGTAAGGGAGTCAAATTATAGGGAAGAAAGTCTGCAAGCTGCGTAATATCCAGCACTGTTACAGAGGATTATTCAACTTCTCTGTGCTCTTTATTGGCTCTGAATTTCCTATGAGAACCCTCCTGCCATTGGATATCTCCTGCAGGGAGGAGTTTAATAAAAACCTCATGAATAACCAAGGTCAGTCTTTATTACTGCATGGACCATAGATTACCCTTCTCTATTGAATTTGGATTCATATATGACTGCAAAATTGCATCACATGTCACACTGTAAAGGCATATAGCGGGTCTGTGTAATGGAAGGGGATAAAAGCAGTTTTCCATTACCTTAGGATTGGATTTTGCATTATGAATTATCATTTAATTTTACATATTACTAAACAGAAATGTAATGTTCCATTTAGATGTAACTGAGCTGGAATGTGAGGGAATTTTAAGCATTTGAATAAGGGAAACAGAAGGGAGCACATCAGCATTTTTGGTTTTTTTAGGTAGTATTCAACGTAGAGCATCCTACAGTTACCATACATGTTTTTCAGTCAGAGGTAAAACACCTCTGCAGTACTTCTTACTATGGCTGTCATCAGGGACAGTTTGAAAAATCCTTAATTTCAGTTCAGAAAAATAATCCTGAATTTCAGCTCAGAAAAATAAATAGCAACAATGTCCTGCAGAGAAGTGTCTAACCTGAGAATCCTCTGGCTGTGCAAGGGAGCGACCACATATGGATCCAGTTCTACAAGTATTAAGACATAATACAGGGATATATCCTTAGGGCTGAAGCTTTTCCTCAAGACTCATTCTTTTCCAATTATTTATAGTAAAAGGATCTTCAATAAAATAGCAAAGACGTTATCTACTCAATATGAGAACTAATGCATAAATGGTAATGCTAAAGTTGTAGTTTTATGATATTTAGCTCAAGGTAAGCTGATGTGAAAAATAATTCTTTAAAAATAACAGTTAAAACTTCACCTTTGCTTTGTTTTGTAAAATCTTTGTCTATTTGTGTTTCAGCTGTTCATTGTTATATAACTGTTCCCCATGGCCCATGAAAATCAGGTTCAGTCTGAGGTTAAATTGTACCTTGTCAGAGCAGGGATGTGACCCAGTCTGAGCCACTTGGATGACTCCATTTGTTTCCCTGCTTTGTGAATCCTTCGGCTCCGTGGACCTGCGTGCGTAGGAAGACGAGAGCAGATGTGAGGGAAAGGTCAGGGATGCTGCCAAGTCTACGAGGCTTTCCTTTTACCTTCCCTGAGATTTAGATGCCTCCTTAGTGCAGGTACATAAAACCCATTCCTCAGTGAACAGCAGTGTTTATTTTTCTCTAAGTATAGACCAGGAAAGAAAGGAGAAATACAAATCAGGCAGGATGCACGTACCAGATGACATCCAAATCCAGGGCTGAACACTGTCCATAATATGCAATTAACAAGATTTCCTCACATATAGACATGTTTTCTATATTCATATCAAAGAACTGAACATCTGAAACTCATAAACTGAAGCAATTTGTGTGTCTGTGTGTGTATGCAGCTTTAGTAAATCTAAATTACAAAGTTTTGCCAACACACCAGAGAGCAGAGAATTGCTTCTTTGTGGCTGCACATCTTTTGTTAGATTTTAGCAAAGTAAATCGTGCTGAGTTTGACATTATAACAAAGGATAATCCTTTGAACAGTTGAAGTTATTATGTTCTATTAGCTATAAACAAGGGATATACCGTGATCATTTTTCCATTAGAGGTGGGTTAGCTGAGGCTATAATGGAGTACACAGTACTTTAAGATCAATGCCAGCACAGATTAACTGTACCATTTATCGAGAGACATTGAGAGGGATTCCCAGTACTTGGTTTCTCCAGATGTGCCACTTTGTGATGACAAGTACTCAGGAAATGCAACCCATGGCTGAGCCTACAGCTCCTCCCCACAGGGGAGGGAAACCAGCCAGAGTGGCTTTGTCTTAGACATAGTCCAAGGTGACTCTTTGGCTCCTGTGACTCTTGAGTTCTCTTTGTTTCCTACTTGTTATCTCTCTTTTCCTGTAGGTTAGAGCTTTACGAGGACTTCTGATTAAGGAAGAAAGAAAAAAGAAAAAAAACCCTGCAATTGATTACCTTTATTCTGATGTCAAAATGTTTCCCAGAGTGAAAGTTTATTTTTGTATTTCCACGTGTGTTTTAGACTTGTTTCTCTGTGTCTGGTAAACATAGTTGCCAGTGGATCATTTTGAAACTGGATGTTGTCTAGTGCTTTTCTCTCCCTGGTGTTGGGTTTGTGGTTACCCTGCTCCCATTTTCTTTTATTTCAGACCTGCATTACACAGCCTGGAGAGCAATTTGTCTGGGCTGCCCACTGGCTGAGAAGCAGGGCGTGCAGGGCATGCTTGCTGTCTGGCACTTGGCAAGTCCTCTCAAGGATACCAGTTCTGGAAGGAAACAAAAAGGTTCTTGTTACTGTATGCTTAGCTTTTGGTTTTAATTTTTGTTTGTTCTGTTTCTTTTTATATGTTAAGGTTCTTGTTACTGTATCCTCTGAAAGGAAGGGCTGGCATCAAACAGGTGTTCCCATGGTGCTTTCTTGTCTTAGTGCAAGAACATAAAAATGTGTTTACACATGGACAGTGAGTAGGAGACATGCTGCCATGGACTACATCTGGACATTGGCAGCTGGGCAGACATGGAAGGAAGAGGGAAAGGACATTGGCTGGGTAAGTGATGGAACAGATGCCATACAGTCCAGACTTCATAAAATAAGGTAATTCAAATCTCATCTCATCAAGAGTATGTTCATTATGAAGCTATATGCCAGTTTTCCTTCTTATTCTCAAGGAAACAGCAAATATTCATGGATGGAGAGGAGTCTAGTTTTGACCTAATGAAAACTGAAATAAAATTGAGAGTAAGCTTGAACAATCTGGGAGCATTTAACTGGAAACGGGAAGTGGGGAATCTAGGAAGAGCCACAGTTCTTGTTCATGTGATGTTCTCTTGTTTGCAGATCAGAGATCTCATTATAGTCAGTTAGCAGAAAGATGGAAATCAAAGCAAACAACTTTCACTATTCTTTTTTGTAACAAATTTGTGCCTGAAAAAAGAGGCACTAAGACCTCCACTGGTGAAATCTGTGTAACATATTTCTCCTTCAGTAGGCCCTTGGTGGGAAGGATTTTCAAGGTATTTCCAAGGAGTTTTAGGAACCAGCTCATGTTCTGAGGTTAAGCACACCTCACTTTGAGGGGTTATATACACCCTGTACTGCAGGGCAGCAGGCATGAATGGCATGAGAAAAAGTAATTCAGGGAGAAAAGTTGTTCATTCAGCAGTCATATAATTCGAGCGTGGAGGCCAGTGGTATAAATAAATGAAAGCAATTTATGTATGTACATAAAGAACAGTGTGAGATTCCCATTTGTAAAGTCGTGTAATGTACTACAGAGGCTTTTCAGTGTGAAAGAAAGGCATCAGAAGCAATTCTGAAACATATAAAGCTGACTGATTTTGTGTAATGCTTTCCCAAAAAGAGCCATGTGAGAAAACAAGGCATCAGTAAAGGGTGTTGTAAAAGATATTAAAGCAGCATACTAACAGAAAACCTGGTGTGTATTTAGCACAGTATTTACAAAAGGACTTATGCTCCAGAATTACATTCAAGCAGTACAACTATGGGACTTCATTGCTTCCCACTATTTGTAAAGAAGTAATCTTTCTAATTTAAGATACATTCAAAAAACTTATTCAGGCAGTAAATACTGCTATTGTTCAGACAGAGAGTTATACTCGAAAGCATTTATAAACTGCATGAAGCAAAACGGACTTGTCTTCAGCATGAGAAATGGATGCTCTCCCCCAAGAGCTACATAAAGATAAAATCAGGAAGTTCCACCTACCTTTCATCTATTTTTTGTATTCCCCAGGTCACCTTATAAACACTACTAATTCTTGATGGAGATTTATAAAAATCAGCTCCATTATTTATTTCTTATGATGTTGGTGAAAAGCACATATAATGTTTCCACTTGAGATTCTTGCATTTTCATCTTCATGAAACAAGCTTTTTTTGCTTTTTTGTATTAAACAAAATGGCCTATTTAATTTTGAGACAAGTTTTGAGCAAGTAAATTCATTCAACAGTTGTGTAAATTCTGTAAAATTCAAACATAATGCAAAAATAAAAGTCCGTGTTGTAAAAATATAAAATAGATATATACTAGAAATAACGTGGCTCAAAGTGTTTAGTTGTTAATGTATTATGAAATACAAATCAGATAAACATTGTCCAATATGTCAGATTTGGTAACTATATCAAGAACTCCAGCTTCAT
The DNA here is from genome assembly GCF_036250125.1 of Pseudopipra pipra. Lineage (NCBI taxonomy): Eukaryota > Metazoa > Chordata > Aves > Passeriformes > Pipridae > Pseudopipra > Pseudopipra pipra. The sequence continues at coordinate 21,460 of NW_026990867.1, forward strand.
GCTGATAAAGTCTCAATCTGTAATTAATTTTTAGTAAAGCAACATAATGTGTATATTAATATTTTAATATAGTAAATGCTTGGAGAGACAAAGGAATGACATTTTAGTAGGCAGAGATATGGAGACACTACATTGCTGGCCAGATCTTAGCTCCCCTTGGGGTCCTGAGTTTGTTGCCCATTAAGCACATTTTTGGTTTTGACTTTTCCTAAAGAGCGAGGCACATGAACTCAGCCTGAACTTTGAGATAACACTTTTGTGTTTTGTTCCTCTTTAAAATCATTAAGTCGTCTCAGTAGGGGTTTATCTGATGAGATGATGGAGAAGAATGTTTTCAGGCAGTAAGAGAGGAGCTCATGAGTCAGGTTAACCTAGTCCCACGTGTGGGAAAGCACCTCCTTCCCTCGCCCCAAATTGATTTTACGCTGTGAGTAGTGAAATTTGGCCTCAGCTGAAATTTAATCACCTACCCAGAGACCAAGGCAAGACAAGATGGCAGATTTGATGGCTTTTGTACTGTCAAAAAAACTTCTGCCAGGGTCTGGAAGTAGCAGAAGTAGCCACAGTGAAGGAGCCACATCCCTGCCATTTACATTTGAGTTACAACTCGAGTGACAAACTCAGAAAATGCCATCATTGAGAGACTGGAGAACAAGCACTAGGAATGCACAGGACAAGAGGAGCATGTTTTAATTATGGCTGGTCTGCATAAAAACTGAGTAAAACTACACTGGAGAATTCAGTCTGTTGTGTAAAATTGCCTTGAGCAAAAAAACTGGAGTAACTTCCACATTAGGGAGCTTAAGCTATAATTTAGCAAAGTTAAAATTCATGTAATCCTATCATCCTTTATAAAACACTGGAATTAATATTGTTTGAGAAAATAAAAAGTTAATCAATATTGCACCTACGAAAATTAATACTGTTCACACAAATAAGATCAGCCAAAGGCAGCATGTACATCTTAATCAGGGAACACAAAAGCAAGAGCTCTGGGGGGAACCTGGAGTGGTTGTCTAGGAAACAGCAACAAAAAAACCAGTATATGAATTCTGCTGTTAACAAGCAGTCAAGGTTCATGCAGACAGTACAACTTTGCAAGGGGCAAATTCTGAGAATTAGAATCTCTTCTGAGAATTCCCAGATAACATAAAGTTTTGGGAATGTCACATCATTTAGACAAACAGCTGTGATGCAACAAGCAAAAAAAGCCTGCAGCACTGTAGGCAGCCCAGGCCAGTCACCACACCTTGCATACAAATTTTTCATTTTTATGAGTTGCTGATTTTTCTCAAACCATCCACATGTGAATAAACACCAATGAAAGTCTGACAGTGACATATTTATTGTAGGTGTTAAATCTGTGCATGGCACTTGTAAGACAATATTGAGAACCAGCACGTAGTATTGTACTTTCCCAGTTGTAACAAGCTGGTGGGATGAGGTACTGGCAAAACATCATTAAAATGTATATATTTGCTTGTTTTTAGTTTCATGCACATCTAAAACTTTCTTCAGGTCAATCTGAAATGTCAGACAACTGCGACACACCAAATTTTTTTATATCAGATGCCCTTGAGTTTTGTTCCAGTCAATTATTGGTTTTACTTGTGAAAGGCAAATTGAGAGTTCATGAACAAAAATTGCATCTGCAAATTATCTTGCCATCCTGGCTATCTACATTGTCCAGGGGTCAGCATTAAAGGATGAACTTTGTAAGTTGCTGTGTCTAAACAAAAAAAAACAAAACAAAACAAACGAACAAAAAAAAAGTATAGTCTCTGGGTTTTTTTTCTTCTTCCTCTCCAATTTGCAGCAGGGCAGTATTACGGAAAGTTGAGACATTTAAAGTGTTATTGGTTGCAACATTTTTTTTCTGTCATCTTCTTTGACAGGTGTTTTGGAGCAAGGATATCAGTACCTGAAGAGACTCTTTTTGCTGTAGTCAAGGAGCAGTTCCCTGTGTAATGTTGCAGCCCCCAAGAGTGGCCTCCTCTCTGAGCAGCAGGTGCCTGTGTTATCTCCGTGGTGCAGGAGGAAAGGCCCATACGATAAGGGGTAATGCCAGTTTCCTTGACACACTTTGTGCCATCCTCCTGAATTTCATCTCCTCTTGGATCCCTCTCAACCACCCCACCTCTGGAGATAGGTAGTGAGCGGGGCTGAAACCTGAAGAGACCAACAGCAGCACAGATCAACCCTGCGGCTGGTGAGAGCACACGGGCTCGGTGTGCTCGGGCAGTTCCACGGGCTCCGAGCCGTTTGTGCCCGGGCACAGGTGGCGTTCGGCTGGTGCGAAGTGGGAGAATGCCCAGCCGGGTGAGCGCCTTCCAGCCCTGCCCCCGCGGGCAGCCCAGCACCGCCCTCAGATGTCTGGAACAGCCTCATGTGCCCTTCAGCCGCTCTCTTTTCCAGCTGAAATCAAAGTTTCAGGCTTTGTCACAAGCTTTCTCCCCGCACAAAGCATCTGCCACCTTCTTGGCAGCAGAGGGGTTTTCTCCTCCGAAAGGTCACCTCAGCTCCCAGCTGCCACCGCTGGCTGCCTTTCAGGGCTTCTGCGGAAACTTTTCCGTGTTCGGCAATCTGAAGTCTTCCCATACTTTCTTCCCGAGGGGGTGCCCTTCTCCAGCAACCTTCTGCAGATTTAAACTGGAGCGATTTTCCCGTGCTCACCCTGCCGCAGGTAACAGCGAAGGGCAGCAGCTGCCCCGGCCGCCCCCGCCTCAGCCGCGGGGAGCTGCGGGCCGACCCGGGGGAGCAGGGGGAGGATGGAGACCGCGGGTCTGCCGGGCGAGTATCTCCAGAAAACACGGTTTAAAGCAGCTCCCGAGGCTCCCTCCTCACAGACGCCGTGGGTGTGTGTGGGGGTGCCCGCATTTCCCTCCCAGCAGTGCCCGGGTTTCTCTCGCAAGTGGCCCGGCGTTGTCCCGGTCGTGCCCGGGTTTCCCTCACGAGGGTGTTCCCAGCCCTGGTGAGGGCTCAGCGCTGCCCTGAGGAGCCCTCCCCGCCTGCCCTGACCTCCCCTGGCCTGGAGGACGTTAATATGAATAATTTTTTTAAACCACAGCTTTCAGCCCGAGCTTCCGTGCTGCCCGAGGGTAACCCCACCAGGGACACGGAGCTGTACGTGGGAAAAGGCGCTTTGGGAAGCAGTGAAGTGCCGTGTCCCCGGCGTGCCGGGGCTGGCGGCTGGGGGGCTGTGGAGAAAGGCAGCAGATGTTTAATGTCTGTCTGTCTGTTCAAAGGGAAGTGCCACGAGGCTCTTCACTGCTCAGCCCTTTGCGGTGTTTCCCTTATGGCTGCCTCGCTTCTTTTGTTCTTCTTGGCAAGTTGAACGAGGAAGGAACTCGTGAATTAATAGAGGAGGAGGTGTCAAAATTTAAATGAATTTTTTTCTTGCTAGTATTTACTCGATTTGCAACACTTGTCACTGAGGGAAGTAATACAAGTTACTCATAAAAGAGAAATCCTGTGATTCTTAATGTGAGAATTGATGAGGTTCTGGAGGAAACCTGCCTTTTTCACCTCCTCGTTAAGATCAATAGTTACCCTTTGTCTGCTCTCACTGTTAATGTCATAACCTCATTTGGCAAAGGGTTCACTTCTTTTTACAAAAGCCCATAGCAAAATACTTGAATTAACTTCATAATTGATTTTGAAACTTATAGTCACAACTCATTTCTAAACATGTATTTGTGCTATAGATGGAAAAGGTGAAAAAGTCTGGAGACCAGAACTCTCAAAGCTCTTCAAAATTAAGCCAGAAAGCTCTGTCCTTTTTCTGTTCAGTCCCTGTTACAGACTCAGTGATCTTTTGTCTTTGTGTATATTTGTTTCTCCCTTGGTACTCCACTTCAGCGGCACTCACCTGGCAAATTAATCTAAAATGAAGTTTGCAACCATATGTCTGAAGTTTCCAGGCCTCAGAAGGACTTGATTTGTGGTATGGGACAGGATTCAATTCAGTTGCAATTTTTAATACAAGTTTAAGTAGCAGCACTTCATAATTCTTTAGCCAATTATATCTAACTGCTCACAGACTACCTGTCGGATGTGGTTTCAGTTAATTGTATAGCACCCCATCAAATTGGTAAATACAATTTTCCTCAACTTTTGATTGACTGTAGGAAGACAAACAGATATGAATAACCTTCCTGGTATGACACATGGGATTGCAGTAAGGGTATGGTTGTTACGTTTCAGTTGTATCAATATATTATGGATCAGCATTACAAAATAAGCCCATTAACATAGTGGAGAAACAGGAAATCACTGGCAGGGCAAGGAAAAGAATTTATGAATACCATTTCCTAAACCTTCACTCTAACCACTAAACACTGTTATCATTAAGATCTCAAAAACAGAGCACATTGTTCTTCCTAAACTGTGACAGTGTATTTTTATTCAAGGTTTACATCACATATTGTAGTGTATTATGGAAGATGTTAACAAAGCAGAATTTCTTGAAGGAATGACAACCTATCCTGCGAAGGCTGCTTTATTTGCAGTGCCTGTGAGTCAGTGGACTGACGATACTGTCACTTGTTGGAAATTCTAGGTGGAAGAGGCTACAAAACCCCCAGGTCTGTAGCTTCCCAGTTGTATGCAAGGAATGTGCTATCTGATAATAGGAAATTATATAAATATGTAAGCACATAATTTTTTAAGCAGCTCTGGAACCAAGTTTTGCCCCCTCTTGTCCTCTTTATGGGGCAAGTGAAATGTGCATCAGATACAAGTGAGTCTGTAAATTCCTGTAGAAGAAGCCTGACCCTGACCCTCTTTCATTGTGAAGGGTTTTGGACAACTTTCGTCTTTGAAAAAGGAATACAGAATTCCTCTGAGTGTTAAATGAATGAAAAATAATCTCTGTTTGGACTATGAGGAGTTACTTAATTAGTTTTCAAAACATATAACAGAAATGAGTTCTCAAAACATGGGACAGAACTCTCCAGCGCCCTCAGTAAAATGGTCTAGAACATCTTTCATAGCTTGTTGTTTTCTGGTGATCTGCAGCATGATGGCTGTGGAGCAGGAAGATCCCACCTGGTTCAGGTTCCTGGTGCCTGTTAAAAGTGGTGATTAAAAAAACCCAAACAAACAAACAAGCAACCAAGAATCCTTGATTCTGTGCTAATTAGTATATGGCATACTGCAAACCAGCAAGATAACTATGGCTGGTTTAGTCAAGAAAAAACTGTGGTGAGCATGTTGGAAAATAGGATAGGGAGATAACTAACCCTCACAAACCCCTAAATATTACAATAAAAAAATATACAATGAGTACGATATTGGTCTCTGCTGCTTTTAGATGTGGGAGGATAATTCTTCCATTATAATTCAGGGAGCAGAGGCAGTCACAGGCCATATTTTCTCATTGAGTATTGATGGGCTGTATTTGTACACATTGGTTGGGAGTGTTTTGGATCATTATAGCTATGCCTCTTGTGAAGTGTAGGTGTTTGCATTCCTGACTCTCACAGAGCTGTGAGGGCTTGGAAAAAACAGTCTCTGAGCTAGCTGGTGTTGAATGTGCGTGTGTGGGGCTTTCTTTAGCAGAACTAGAATCTTTGCCAAGCTCTTGGGTAATGAATGAACCTGCTGAAAGCAGAGGATGTAAAGGTTAAATAGAAGAAGGAAGGTAGATCAGTGCATGTTTCTTGAGGGTTAGTTATAGGGAAGTTCAGGAATTCAAGCATTAATCATTGGGTTCTGTGCATATTTATCATGAGAAATTTTTGGGTACCTTGGAAGTGCTGTGTCCTCTCTCCTCCTCCACAGTGACCCAGAACTCTATGCTAGTTTTCTTCCTCATTTTTTTCTGTGTGAAGAGAAAGCCTGTGCCCTTCCTATGAAGATCATGAAAAGGGTAATTTTCCCCTCTAGTTTTCCTCTGCATTGCTAAAGTAGAGACACTGGAGTGACTTTTCTTTAGAAGATGTGGCTCCACCTCTTATTTCCACAGTTTCTATACATAGAAAACCCACTTTCCTGTTTCTCTGGGAACTTGGGGAGGTTTCTTTAGTGTTTGAAAACGAAGCATCATTTTCCTTTCTGCATGAGAGCGCCCAACCTGATCTTTTGGCTGCAGTGGGAAGGAAGGAGGGAAGTGCTGTAAAACACCCAAGGCTGGCATCGCAGCCTCTTGAGGGATGTTTCCCATGTCAACAACACTCTTTGGAATCATTGCCTGAACCCCAGGTTTGCATGATTTCACACTTCCAGAGTGACTTGTGAAATTGGTTCTAAAGTCACTTATGAATTTTAAAAAGATAGGGCATGATCAGAAGCAGACCTGCTGTCCCTTGGCTGTTAATATCAGGAAAAAAAGGTATACATAGACCATGGAGACCAGGAACTGTAATGAAATTTGGTGGGGTTTCCAGTTTTTACATTAGCTTTTACATTTATTGAAGTGATTCTTGTTGAGTAAATCTCTACATTTTTATCCTCTTCTGGGGTTTATCTTCCATGTGTTTGGAGACAGTGAGAGTGGGATTTCAGAAATGTGTCTGTTGTTACCGTTGGACACCACATTTCCTTAGACTTTTCATTCTTGCTGTGGTTACTTGGCCTCTTTGATCTTTCCTTGCACCAGCAATATTTCTGAGCAGTTCAGGAATAGCCAATACCATTGATTTGATTCTGACACTGTTGGTAATGAATACTTTGTATAGATAGATTATTTAATCATAAAGCTGCAGAACAGAAATATTCACATATTATTTCTTCTAAAAGAAGTTCTGGTCTTTGTAGGGTTTTTACCAAACTTGTGTGCACACTTCCAAGTATTGGGTTTTCTAAACTATGAACTGCACAGGGTAGCAGGCTTGCCATTAGCTCTGTTTGCTTGTTTTTCAACAGTAAATAGCAAACTAAATATTAAACTGAAAATGACAAACAAAAATTTTAAAAGGAGAATATGTGATGCAAACTCTGGCTTCTGGAGGGAAAAAGAGAAGAAAATAAAATAGCCAGATTTCCCAAATGTACATTTAATCCACTTCTTGTCTGTATGAATGCATTGTAGAATGTAAATCTCTATTTCCTGATATTCCTTTACTGCCTTGCTCTTTATGACACATGCTGGATTCAAACTAAGACTAAGCTTTGTGACTTTGCTAATCTTTTAGTTCAGATTTGCATATAAACAGTAAGTATACAGCCCCAAAAGGAATGCAAATACTGCATCTATGTCATAATTAGCATTAAGGCATTTAAGGAAAAGGGAAAACAGATTTAGGGGTCTGTTTTATGAAAAAGCTATTTATCATTATAGATCTCAATTCAAAGTTGTAGTCAGCTGAGTGGTGGTTTTGCAGATTAAATACTAGGGATGAAAAGAAATACCCCTCCCTTTTGTCATAAACTTCCCTTATGACAAGAATGAACTGTACTCTACTAAGATATCAAGTGGGATTTGCTTGTTCATCTGTGGGGCAGTTACTCTGTAAAATGTTTTCATCCATTTCACAGACCCATCAGTAACAATGAAGTGTTGATATGTCTAATTATACAAGGTGGGCTGTCTCACAGTTCCTGTTCTCAAAACTGTGTAGGGTCAAGGAGGCTCTTGATGTGTTCTTAACATTATTTCCATATTCTTTAAATGCTTTGCAAGTTTATATAAGATGTATTTTTTTAATAGTTTTAAAAAAAAATCTCATCCTTAAGAAAATTCATATTTTCTTGCAAATTTCTTTTAAGATGAAATCAGAAAAATTAGGTGTCTCCCTCAAGGAATTACCTTTCAGTTAAAAAAAAAAATCTTACAAGAATTATCTTTTGATAGGCTTTTCCCCAGGGTTTGCTAGCTTACAGAAATCTTGCTATCCTATGAGGATTGGGTTTCCTGTCTTAGTCTTTCCCAGCTCCTTACTGCCTGTGATAGACCTTTCAGATTTTGCATCTTGTAACATTTTTGTGGTGAAGTGTAGTGGGAAAATATTCCTGCAAGATACATTTCTTTTATGCACCTTCAGTTCATGCTCACTGGTGAGTATGCTAAATTAATTTGGTTGCTTAGATCCACCACCTGGGGATAATGAAACCCTGCAGTGCGGAGGAGAGGCAATAACACTCTGCTGTTCATCATTTCTCTGACCATTCCTTGGGAGTTCTGTTGTTGATCAGAACACTGATAACAGGAAAAATGCACAGAGAATCTTGCTGGCTGACTGTGCAGCAACATCCCTGTAGTCTTGGTTTTCCATTTGTGCCATTGAGATCTCATTTCTCATGGTGGCTCCGTTAGGTTTTGAATGGGAGGATCTGATGCTGTCCTTGTGTCTGTCTGAAACATCTGCGTGCAGTTCCCCTCTGCTACACCACTTCTTATGGGGAAAATGGTTTTACTGGTAATTGGATCTCTAACTGCTGATTTTTTCTGGAAAGCATCTTTGACAGGTAGCAGGGTGTGTCTAACACCTCTGTGAGCTGTGCCTCGGTGTGAGGGAGGGACAGAAACATTCCATTGGGATTTTTGTGTTACCTGCAGAGTAATTTTTCCCCTTCGGGGTAGAAAGGACCACCTGCATCTGTTATTTTGATGACACATTTTGACTGGTGCAGATGGGGTGAACAGGATTTTTTGACCTAGGAGCACATGTGTGAAAGGTGACACAGTCTCCTGCCTGTTCTTTGGGCAAACTGCTTTAAACTGTGATGAACATCCAGCCAGTCACTCTTGATAAGCATTGCTTCAAATTACCTAGAACTTTGTGGTTTTTTCTCATTTCTGTTTCTTTTATAATCAGGCAGGCAGAAACCTTTCCTTTGATCAGTCATTTTTCTATTTTCTTATTCCTTTACCCCCAGGTACCAGCTTTTATCATTTCCCACAGCTTTGTGCATACAAACACCATAAACAAGTAAAGTGTCTGAGTCATCAGATATAGTTCCTCAGGGAGTCCTGCAGAAGAGAAGCAGATACTGATTTTTGCTGCTGTTGCTGTGCTTATGTTAAGAGTCCCATGACACTGGTCTGGTACTGATTTATAAGAAAAAAATTCATAACCAGATGAAGAAATTCAGGAAAATCAGAATATTTGTAATCTTCTGGTGGGTCTTATGTGCCTGCTAAAAACCAGATGCATATATAACAATAACTCTTTCCCATTGGGTTTTAAAGCAAAAGTGGGAAATAACTGCTACCATTAACAACTACTAGATTTGCATATTTATTATATTATGCCAATGAAGAGCAAGACTGTGAATAAACTAATGTTACAACTGACAAGGGATGTTTTTTGGCTGGTTCCTTATGTGGAACCTTATTGCTGTGACAATTGCTGATTTGATGCCTTCCCAAATGCTGTATTTTCAAATAGCTTCTTCCAGGGAAGCCTCCTCAAACAATTCCCTCCAGACTTCATAGCTCCTGCCATAACACAAATTATGTTTTTTCCTTCATTTCTACAGTGTTCTTTGTATTAGAAAATGGTATCTGAAGTCAGACATGGATGAAATACAGAAACATTCAATGGAAGGTCCATAAATTACATATAGACAATCCTTCTTCCAATTTCCTAAGATAACCTTGTAAACTTGTAATGCATCTATATTCCAGATTTTGATTGTTATTTCTATTGTTGGAAGAGAATTATTGAGGAGTGAAAAATACATCCAGCATTAACCCATTGTAATCTTAAAAAAAGTACTTTCTATGTGCAGAAAGCATGAAGACAGATAGAGCACACTGATAAGCACACTAGTGCAGGTGAAATCAGATTTAACATCAATATCATATGGGCATCAGAATCTGGTGTACTGTAAATTATTAAACTTAATCTTGACAGTGCTTCCTGCAGCTTGTGGTCTTGGGGTGATAAGAGCCTTTAGGCAGGAGTCCTTGCCTTGGAATAATTTTGTAGTGGTGCTGGCTGTGCACTGCCTGTGGCATCGACTAAAAGAAATCCAGTGAAATCCAGGACAGGGCAAAGAGGAAAAGGTAATTAATATGTCATAACTGAGATTTTCCTGATGTGGCTTGAAATTCATGGATGGCAAATGGAGTAAGAACTGATAGATTTGCCACAGATTTCAAGAATTGCCAGTGTTGATATCTGTGTTTCTGGGAGAGGCCTGCCCAAGGACATGGATGTTTTGGGCACCCATTTGCAGGGAACTGATTTTCAAAGGTCAGCACTAATGTGACATGTCCCTGTTCTCCCAGACTGTCATGTTTACACACCATGTAGTGTGTAAAAACTAAAGACAGCTCTTTTCTAGCCTCCTGTTTTGAGAGAAACACCACTGTCTTATTGTGATCCTCCTCTCACAGCCAACAGACACCTCCTCCAGAGCTTGCTTAACCCTCAGCACCATCTTTGTCTGTAAGAAGGGACCAGTTAAGCCATTGCCTAACGCTGTAGCTGATAGTTATTGGTACTGGCTAGCAGTAGAAGCTCCAAAACATACCTACTTACCTGATATGATCTTTATTTTCATCTTCAGGGCCATCATCCTGCTCTGAGGGCCTTGAAAACAGTGTTATTATTTACAAGACCCTTCATGTGTCTGTATGGGTGTGCACTCTCCAGGCAGACAAGGTTAGTACTGAATGGCACTACATAAATTCCCTCGAAGAAATTCTCACTTATAATTGGGAGGGGGGGAATCTAAAGTAGTGAAATGATGAATTATGTTCTAATAAAATTCAGGGCTTTCCCCCGTTGTTTAGCAGGTTTTTAACTTTGAGAAATGTATTTCTTCTACATGAAATATAAAAATGCTGTGAAGTAAGCAGCACTGCCTATGAATAATAAGTGCCAGAAAACAAACACAGATCTTAACAGGTAGAGGTGGGCCTTTGCCAGTGCAGAGTGAAATCCATGGAGTGCTGTGCAGGGTCTGGCTTGACAATGCAGCTGTGTGCATGCAGGTACCAGGAAGCACTGTTGGACTGTACTCATGAATATATGGACCACAGCTCTTTGCTTAAAACCTGAGGAAATTTAGCTGGGAGAGCATTAAGGAATATGTTACCTTATAATAATAAGTAGCTTATTGATTTTTACAAGAGTTTAAGGAGGATAGTGGAAGGAAGAGAAGAAGGATCTAGATTGAGATTACTCTCAAGCTTTCTAGTTTGCTCTGCTTGAGGTCCTGGTAGTAAAAAGACACTTTTGACTTCAGGATCATTGTTAATGAAACAGGGTAAATGGAAAAGGCAGGAAAGAGTGAAACTGAGATCAAAAAAGTAACAATCTCGATTATTAAATTGAGCCACATATTTTGTCTTTAATGAGATGATAAAAAATTAAGGTTTTTGAAATGTGGTACTGTGGAGCCATGTATTTGTGTTATAACTCAGTAAAAAGAAGTTTTTATAGAAATTTTGAAATTTTATATATGTTAGTACTTGTACATAATGGTACTGCTGTCAGTGCTGTGGCTTTTGTTTGCACAGCAACTAACTTTTGTTGGGGAGTACTTCTGTATTAGTTATACTGCGTTTGAATAAATACCTCAAGTTCCATGAGCTTCTGAGAACAAACAATGCACATGTGCTACACTGGAAATAGGCTGAGCTTGGCCAAAGAAACATTTCAAATGCATGGATAGCACTGCATTATTACTGGGAATGTGTTCCTCTCAGTACACATTGCAGGATACTAAGTTTGACTAGGCAGGAGAAATCTTCACCAATCCTTAGTTGATGCTTATCTTCCAAAAGAAACCTGTTGGCAGTGTAGGAGCATCTTGGAAGTATCTCTGGAGTTAAGACTTGAGTAAAATAGCTATGGAGTGTTTATCCATCAAGCTGGATTTCAGAAACAAGTTGGAGGAAGTCCAAAAATACAATTAGTACTATCTAAAGAGAGTCAGTGTATGATATGCCTTGACAGCAAAACCGGCAGGTGAGAAATGTTTATTGAACTAGAAAATTATTGAGCATGAGAATATCCATCCTATTCAGTTTGACATGGTGTGTCTGAGTGCAAGCAAATTACTTGACATTGCCAAACTCAAACATGTAAAAATGTGTCAGGTCCCCAAAACTGTGATCAATTCAACATTTTGAAGCATGTTCTTGATGGGTTTTTTCTTTATTTTGGGGGGCTATGAGCTAATGTGCCACAGAGAGATGACCTTTGTAGGTTATTTCCTGTTATTTTCAGCCAATATAGTGATGAGAAACTTTAAAAAATAAAAAAAAAAAAGCTGAGATTATTAATGAATTATTACAAAGGAACATGATAAAGGACACCCCAGCCCAATAAAAAAGAGCAGGTGTTGATGTGTGTACAGTGGTTGGCAATGGCTGGCACTGAACCAGTTATTTGTTTTCCTTTTTTACCCTACACCTTGGTAATGTGCTCAGGCTAATGTTTCTTCATCTAGATTACAGTATTCAAACATTTTCATATGTTTGATGTGTGTTTTGTTTTCCATCCATGACAGTGAAAATTACCCTGGGAAGAGTGTGACTAGGAGCAAGGTCTGAGAACCCCAGCTAGAAATTTGGGTTGATATTAGGGAGTTTTAGCAGTACCCTACACATGACTTGGTAGCTTACATGAAAAAAGCAAACAAATAAATAAGAAAAAAACCCCAGAGCTCTCTAATTTCTTTCTTTAACATATATTTTTTGTTTCTGCAAAATTCATTAGAGAAAAAACCTTCAGAATATCTGAAGGTTTACTTAAGGTATACACTCAGTGGAATATGGTTCTAGCTGTAGCTCCTCAATAAGACATAAATGTCTTTTCCCCAAACCCTAATCTTGACAAAAAGATTTGGCAGACAAAATTTGTATGTCTACAATATTAGGCTTCTAGGAGATGAAATACAAAAACACATCTCTCTTTTTCAAAAGCATGAACTCATGCATTCTAAAAGTTTAAACCCATGGATATTCAAAAGCTGTGATCAGTAGATCAGACTGGCATTTTCTTTGAACAAATAAGAAAGACAGGTTTTAATGATATGAATAAAAATAACCTGCTAACAAGTAGAATCTTACAAAATAACCTCATCCTCATTTGTTACAGAGGACTTCAAGCTCTGTTTCAAGTGGAATGGAATTTTCAGAGTAAAATTCCGGGTTGTTGTAGATGTTGGGACTTCTGTTGTTTGTGGGACATTATGCTCCAGTTTGCCAACTTAAAGACCAGTAAGAAAATGTCTGCAAAATAACATGGCTCAGGTCGGTGCACTTTTAATATCATTGTATTTTATTTAACAAAAATGGAACAATAAGTGGGGCTGCAATCAGAGGGTGCCAAAACAAGATTTTATTTCTCATAAATATTTTATGCTGGGTGTTGAGGGAAGAAGAGGTTATGTGCTTAGTTCAGCTGAAGTGCATGCTCTGAGCAGGGTTTGGATACATGACCTCCAGAGGTCCCTTTCAAAATCAAATTTTCTCTGTTTTGGGGCTTGATGTATCAACAAAATGTCTGCACATATGAAATAAGGTGAAATCATGATTCTGATGTCTTTGCAGACAACAATAGGAATATTGTAGGAATAGTAGGGAATGTTTTGTTGCCTCCAGAGTACTTCTGCACTTGCACATTAATGTAGGAGAACCCATTAACACACCAGAGCAGTTCATGGAGGTCCAAAGAGGACACAGTTGGGCCACACTCCTTGACCCACTTCCCAACAGTTGTGGTAGGTTGTGCTGGCTTTCATTCCTTGGTTAATTTACCCTTTTCAGGCTTTGCCCAGCCCATCAGCTGTTTAACAAAGCATATTATTGACATTCATCTACTTTATTATTCCATGAAAGACATAATCCTGGGCACTTGTGCTCAACCTGCTGATGGGCCTTGACAAACCCTTTCCTTGGGAGTTGATGTCTAATGATCCCTTGCTTACCAAAGGACTTGTCACAGGGTATGTGAGTCTGAATCAAACTTTTAGGATCACTTATCCTGGCCAGGAGTGTGCATCTTGAAGCCTGGCAAACTCTATTTATTTGAGACTCCTATGCACAGCAATATGGTACCAAATAGCAACGTGAAGGACAGTATAACCAGCTGCCCTGTGACATAGCTCTCTAGTTGGTATATGAATATGAAATTATTTCAATGAGCTAAGGTTACTTCTTTTTTTCCAGCACATCAAGAAATAGAAGTATTACATGTGCTTAGAGCTCTAATGTGATTATGTCTCCACAGGATATCAGGATTTAATGTGTTGCACAGAAACTTTAACATATAGTATTAGGCTCTTGCTTACTGTATTTGCATCCACTGTTGGGGTGAAAACTTGAGCTGACTCTAAAAATGACATAGATTTCATTTGAACTTTACAAAAGAAAAGAGTATTCCTTGATTGTCATGAAAGAGGTGTCACAGTCAATGAGGCACATTGTAGAAGCATAATTAGTCAGATGATGATCTAGCATTTGCAGGTAGGAACTAACAGATTTATCAGAGTGGCTTGAGCAAGTTAATTTGGCTGCCTTAATCTATGTTTCATGTAATTGCTATGACAAAGAAAGTAACCCAGTTTAATTTAAATGCCCAAGAAGCCAAGAGAAATTTTCATTATTTAAAATTAAAAATAGCTCAAATCAGTGAGATAATATCAAAACAAGGCCTTGTAATATTAATCTAGCCTCATTTCTCCAGAATCCAAAGTAGTAAAAATTTCCAGTAATTCTGTAATTTAGTTATGATCATAAGCACACTTTAAATTGGATTAAAGTTAAGTTCCAGATTAATGTTTCCTATTGCACCCCTCAGGCTGCTTCTTTTGTCCATATTCAGTTTTGATAGCCCTATATGCTGACAGTTCTTGTATATACAAAGGAGAAAGCAATTTGGAGGGCAGTGATCTGGTTCATCCTAATGGATGGTTGTCAAAATTAATTTTCCCTGAGTTCTTGCCCTGTAATTCTCAGTGAACTCAGTGATACTATAGGCCAGTCTCTATTCAGATGAAAACCACAGTGTCTGAAGATGGGCATTTGCAAACAGAAATGTATAAATATTTTTGAAACATTTAAGTCTCTATGCCAGCATTTGCTTTCAGAAGTGTCACCTTTCATATGCAGATCCATTTGCTTCTCTCTCCTCGCAGTGTAAAAATAACCAATCCTAAACAATTGCAGATACTATATTGTAGGACTTCAGTAACCTGTAATCAGCAAACAAAAGAACTTGCAGTTACTGCAATTCCTGTTCTTTGCTCTCCAGCACAGTGTGGTTATTGCAGTTCTGACCATCCCAAAGGCAGAATTCCCACCCTGTGCACTTGCAGTGGAGCACTGAGCCCAGGCATTCCCGAGGCAGCTGGGACAGGACATGTGGTTCAGTAGCTCAGTTTTCCATGTTCCATAACATCATCAGTGTTTGCCAAGACCTTTTCCCACAGAGCCCTGCTTTGACTGAAGAACTGAAATGGGATGGAATCACAGAAACTCCTGGGGATGGCTAGTGCTCAGGTGACTTTGAAAACCTGGTCAGTTATTTAATGCAGCAAAGTGAAAAAAACCAAGCGTTTGTCATGGGAATTTTTAAAAACTTGTCG